>NC_059107.1:125040949-125341459 GCF_020740685.1 Jaculus jaculus | reverse complement strand
TGTGTGATATGACCCAACATGTGGCTCGGACATTCTTTCCATCCCCTCTTCCACAAATTTTCCTCAGCCATGTTAGGTTCATGTTAGGTCTGCTTCCATTTGGAGATTTTGGGAGCCTCTGTGTCTCTGGGTATTGGTTTGGTAGTGGTTGATTATTCTCTGTGTCTATCTCCTTCACTGTTGTCCTAGTTCCCAGTTCTCCAAGAAAACAGAATTCTTGCATGGTTCCTCAATTATTCTTAGTTTCAACTGGGGCCCTTTTGAGGTATGATGGGGTGGCTCTCTCCTTAGGCTCTGTGTCTCTCTGAAAAAGAGAAGTAGATCCTCCAATGGGGTATAAAGTTAGCAACAAGTAAATGTGGTAACCATTGTTTTTCAGAGAGAGTTTAATAGAGAGAGGGCTCAATTTTGGATATGGTTCTGACTTGTTTCCCAGCTCCAGCTATAGGTTCCATTCCACTGAGCAGATGTTAGCCAAATCGAGAGCAGTTGGTTTCCCACCATGGTTTATGCTCCACTATTGCACTTGTGTGAGCATCATGTCAGGTTGTTTGCTGCTAAGTAGGTTAGACCATACATTGCTTGGACAGATATTGGTCATTTCCCCCCAGTCTCTCATGTAGCACCTTCTGGCACTAGACATGCTAACTGGGATCTGACTTTCTTCCAGTTTCCAACCACGTTGCTCCATGATGCGTACTAACAGTGTATGGTGCCTGATTTATGACAGAGCACTTGATGGCCCACCATAGCTTAGTGGTCTTACCTTTTTCTTATATAAATAAAACTTTCTTAATCGCATCATCATTAGCTTTTGTTGTTTTTTTTTTTCTCATAATTAAGTCCTCTTATGAGGATTCCCACTTGTCAAGTAGTAGATGATTCTATGAGGCAGCTCCAGTCACATCTCTGCTGCCATGCTGCTCTGTCTCCACGTTTCTGCTTGTCCTATAAAGGGAATGTGGCCATACTGGCAAGACCAAGGGCAATGGCAGAATGCTCTCCAGCGGACTTTCCAGTTCAGAATCTGGGGTATGAGGTTAGAGAATAAATTGGTCATTAAATTCCATTTCTGCCTAAACACTACTCTTTGCTTGTATATCCAACACTTATATTGACATTACATTTTGTGATGAGTGGTGCATTGGGAATATTAAAATATGTCATTATAGATGTTCTTACTGGATTCCTAGATTGTTGTATTTTCCTCTATGATTAGCAGCTGCCCCTCATATTTGTGCTTTTATGTAAAAATATCAGGGTAATATGCACAGAGTTTAAAACACATAGTTTTGGAAATTCTCCTCTATTTCTCATCTTCAGTATAAGCATGTGGCAAACACTCTCAGTTATCTCTTATGATTCTGCCTGCACATTTTAAAGCACTGTGCTAATGCTTTTATTCATTCATACCTTTCTGTAATGTGTTTTGAATTCTTTTGGAGATAGATAAGAAATTTCTTTCTTCCACTAAATATGGAAATCATAAATTTTAGTTAAGTCAGTTATCAGTGCTTAGGTTATCTTCAGGATGTAAAAGTTGTTCATTGTGAGTATATTCTGATTTCAATTTTCTTTTGAAACAATTTTTTCAGGAACTAGTTTTCTTTTTTGTATGTGAAATATTTTGATAGTCTCTTTGGTAAAACAGTGTGGTCATCAAGATAATAAAATAGGAAGAAAAATATTGAAGAAATACACCAATGTAATTTCAAAATGTTGAAAGTGCATTATTTTATAAGGAATAATATTATATAATTGTGCCCCTCAATTCATCAGCTAGACTCCCAATAAGTGTTTCTCAGAAAAAAAAAAATTACAAAGAAATTGTGGGTTCCTACATTATTTATCTGAAGTGAAACAGACTTTACTAACAAATGCTGCATAGTTAAATGCAACATTTTTTTGCATTTATTTATTTGTTAACAGATTATCCTCTTTTATCCCTCTCCTCTGTTTCCCTGGTCATTCCTCACTGGGGTTATGGGATTCACTGTGAGATCATGAAGGCCTCAGTCAGACACAATAGGATAGTGGGGAAACAATGTCTCTGTTATTCTGTCTCACTCTGTGGCTCTTACAACCTTTCTTTGCCCTCTTCCTCATGTTCCCTGATCCATGGCAGCTCTGTGGGCAGTCTGCTTCAGGGTTGAGTTCCTTTTTACAAATGGCCAAATAAAAAGTGAATGTGGATATTCCCAAGCTGTAAGAGCAGTGTTCATGGTGCCACTTCCACTGCAAATTCTCCTGGGCCCTGACAGGTGTGGAAGAGGTGGCAAGTCTCATCACAACTTTTGTTTTTTAATGCAGTGTTACAAAGGGCCATATAAGAAGGGAATATGGACATTCCCAAGTGGAATGGAGGCAGAAGGAAAAGGAATTAGCTACATTTTTAAATGTTGTCGTTTGTCACCATGCTTTTTTTCCCTTTTATATCTTCCCTTTTATATATTATGCTTTCCTGGACCTGGGCAAGGAAATCTGAGAGCCACTTGACATTTGTTGCTTTAAACTAGTTAAAGTAAAATAAAATTATAATTTCAGTTCTTTGATTAGACTAGCTATACTTCACCCTCTCAAAGCGATGTGTGGTTACTCTCTACAAACCTAGAATTTTTACATCATCACAGAATGTGTGATTGGACAGCACAGCCTTAGACAATTAACACAGGAGTATTAATCATGAGCAAATATATTAGTCCTGACTTTTGAGGAGATTAAAAAAAAAACATGAACTGGATTTGTGAGGGCTTCCTCGTTCTCTAACTGCACTCATTGTAGATTTTTGAACTCTAAAACCTGATCTCAAAGGAAGTCTTGCCTTTAAAACACTCTAAAAGGACATCCTGTTTGTTTTGTTTTGTTTTGTTTTCATTCAGGTTATGACTTAACACATAATAAAGGCTAAGAGAATGACAGAAACACAGAGCCTTAGAGGAAGAATAATATGTTTCACATTTCAGAGTGTGTTATATGAAAGTATAATATTAATCTAACAAAGACAGATTATAGGGCTAGGATATGAAGGTGTATTACAACAGGTTTAGATTCAATGCCAAAGGCAAGGGGAAGGAGACTGCATAGAGAAATTACATTATAAGAGACTTATGAAAAGACTCATAAGACAGACTTATAAAGAAGGAAAGCTAGAGAAAAGGGACAGGATTTAGGGATGATCTAACCTTAGTTCTTATTATTTTTCTACATATGACAACCTGAATGATTTTTCACAGGTTTGTTAAGTTCTACACATTTCAGTTTCTCATTTACTAGAGCTTGGAACACACTACTGAGTTAAAGATAAATTAGTGGAATAGATATGTGAGGTGCCTAGCCTAGCTAAATATTTGAGATTTAGTAGGAATTTTGTGTTTTGATGATCCATAATCATTCCCTTACTCACAGATATTTATACTGAAATGATCAAGAGACAAAAGTCAGAAATCAGAAGTTTATGTTGTACTGATCCTGGAGTTCAAGATGATTTATGCTTGGCTTAATTGATAACATGTACAAGAAGCTTCAGATCTGGTAGTAGCCTGTCAATCACCTAGTGACAGCTCTGAGCACAGCAACATCAGAATAGAAAGAAACACCTAATGAGCAAAAAACAAATGTAGTACCACAAACCAATCACCTAATTTACTAGGTCACCTGAGATTCAACATATAGGCTTAGATGTGGCCACAATACAGGTAAAATGTAGGGATAGTTATCATCACACATTTTTTCCATTTTTGTCATGGCTCACTGAAATGTTACCAATGTTCAGAGATGTTTTATCTATTCCCAAGAGGGGTGGAATGTGTCTCATCTATCACCAAGTATAGAATTGCTTATGCGTTTACCTAGGTAGACAGCTTTCCTCCCAGAAAACCACCATTTACTTTTTTATTTCATTCAACTATCTGCTCAAAGTCATCCCTTCCAAAGGGATGTTCTTGATCAGGCCATATAAAATAGCAGTTCTCTAATGTTCTAAGTTATACTTGAAGGATCAAATTGAACCTTTGGCAACAAATGCACTCAATCGGTGTTTGCCTGAAGTGGCTGGCTTTTTCCAGTCAGTCTGAATAAATATCTACCAAGCACCTAAAACTGAAGTAATTTATCTGCAAGTTATTCCTTCAAGTGAAAATATTTTATGCAAAAGGTAGCTGCTCAACCCTATATGAGATTTTTTTTCCCTTCAGAGAACCGTTAGATTTATATATGCACAAAGGCATTGTGTGTACACTTCTGATTTTATCACAGAATCTTAGTGAGATGCATATGCTATGATGGAGATTTAATAAAATTCATGTCTTCAACCACATCACTAAAACCATTACTAAATGAAGCTTTTCTCTACCATGCGTCTAGAAAGAATGAAAATGTAGGCACTACTGTGCTAACAGTGCCCTGATTGATGCAAACACGCGAAAGCACCGAAAGTTTTACCAACCATTACTTTTACAATACCTAAATTTCCCAGTTTAAGATAAATTATAACATAATTTTATCAATAATTAATAAAAAGTAAGATTATGGTTTTTAATATATTCTTAACAGTAAAGGAAAATATTTAATGATATGATAAGCATATAATAAGAATATTAAGTGGAGAAATCTTATATGTATATAATTAATAATCAGAAGGGAATATAATGACATTTTAAAATTATAAAACATTATAATGCCCAACACTATTTTCATAGGTTTCAAACACTTCATGCAAGGGATGACAATCTAGAAAGTTGGGAGTTACCAAAATATGTCCAGATAAAGCTGGAAAAGTTGAGTTTAATCATAATTTAAATGAGTTAATGCATTAACTCTATAACTAAATGTATATGTTTTTAATTGCTAAGGGTCAGATAAACTAGAAAACAGCAGTAATGATCGGCCATATATTAAAATGTACAAGAATAGAGACTTTAAGGGAATAAAAGATGCAGAAATAGGCACATTCATATCTCATTCTCATCATTATCAAGTCTAACACTTTGAGCACACACTAAATGTGGCACTGTCTTAATTCCTGATACTGCCACACTCAGGACTTTGTGAGAGATCATGCTGATGAACAACAGAGCCACTGTCACACCACGTAGTTAAGGCTAATCCCTACATAAGGGTATAACCCATGACAAAGTCTTTTAAAACAGCCAGGAATGAAAAAATTCATTTATAATATGATTTTAGAGTTATATGCTTAGAAATCATATAAATCTTACTATGTAGTCCAGTTGATTTTAACTCAGGAAAATCCTCTTGTCTCAGCCTCTTTTTTTTTTTTTTTTTTTTTTTTGGTTTTTCGAGGTAGGGACTCACTCTGGCTCAGGCTGACCTGGAATTCACTATGTAGTCTCAGGGTGGCCTCGAACTCATGGCAATCCTCCTACCTTTGCCTCCCGAGTGCTAGGATTAAAGGCGTGCGCCACCACACACGGCCGTCTCAGCCTCTTAAGTGCTAGGATTACAGGTATAAGCTAACATGCCTGTCTGTTTATTTTAAACTTACTTTTATTTTCCTGTAATGATATTTTATTAGTTTTTATAGAAAAATTTAAAATCATTTTAAAATGCTGAAGAGAAAATTTTCTAGATATTTAATAACATTTGGAGATTGATTATGTTAGATATGATTAAATTTTTGTGAAGTTACTGAGTATTTTAAAGGCCTGTTATGAGGTAGCATATCCTGGCATGAGTGTGGAGAAGCAAAAATGCTCAACTGTTGACTGTGAGGTGAAAGGAAAAAAAATGAGAGCTTGGTCCCACCTTCCCTTTTAAATGTATGTCCCCAGTGACCCAAAAACCAAGCACAAGAATTTTAGAAATGCAGAGACTTATTTATAAAGAACTTAAACTGGCCTAAGTATCCATCATCTCCCTCTAGTACCGAGCTTTGGAGAACAAGGCTTTAACACTTGCCAGAGCACTTAAGACCCAGATTGTGGAGCCACATGAAAGTAGAGGAATCGATGTATAAGACAAGGCAAAACAATGTTTGCTTAACAAGAGGCTGGCTGGGTGTCATGAGGCAGACTCCTCTTCAAAATCAGCAGGAGAAATAGGGCTTCTGACATTTTGACATGAGTTGTCCAACATCTAGAACTTTGATGCAATACACTCCTGTTTTGGTAGATACCCCAGTTGGGGTGCTTTGCTATGGCACCCCAAATAAACTGATAAACTACTTTATTGGATAAGTGGGTGAATCAAATAAAAGGTGTAAGAGAATAGAATCGTTTAATATTTTATCCATCTACTAGAATAGTTTAATATTTTATCCATCTACTAAAGAAGAAGTTGATGTGTGAATCAAGACTTTTGTGGTAATCCTGAATTATGGACCCATCTTAGGTTTAATGTGCATTTAATATGTCAAGTCATAGTCAACATTGTATAACAAAATCATTCAAATATAAATGAATCCTAATGCCCTTCTATGTCTAAGTTGCCAAGGAATGTGGCCATCTCCCCTCAGCATTTCAATGGAAACAAACCTTTATATTAAGTTCAATGTTTTCCTTATTCTTTCCATGGTTTTGCTCATGACCACAAAGTTTGCTTAAGGGGCATGTGTTCCAGATTATTATTTAAAAATCTCATTTCAACTATCTTAGTAATATTTATAATGCATTTTCTATCCACTTTACGTACTGATCTTAACTGCACATTTCTATGATGATGTTAACATGCTGATAATGTCATCATAGAAATGTGCGGTTTTTGGAAACTTATTTAGACTGTTTCACTTGGCATTTGAGGGCCAACCATTTAGTTTCCAGTTCATGTGCCACTCTCATGAAGTTAGTTTTCATCAGCAGTTTTCCTCATGGTGGAAGGGAGGAAGGGGGGCTCAAGGGTACAGAGCAAAGTGGGAAAAGAAGATGGGGGGGGGGAAGGAATAAAAGAGAGAGGACCGGAAAGAAGAAAGGGGGAAGGGTGAGGGGTGAGATGAAGGGGACGAGGAGGCTTCTGATTTATTTTGTATCTCACCAGTCAATTACTGAAATAGGAATTTTAAAAAGTCAGTAATTTAAGAACATGAAGAGAAGGCTATGAATTCAAGCTACCTCTGGTTTTTTTTTTTTTTTTTTTTTTTTTTTTTTTTTTTTTTTTTTTTTTTAATGAAGCCAATGAAGCTGGAGGCCTACACATATAGTTTAAGTTCTTTATAAATAAGTCTCTGCATTTCTAAACTTCTTGTTTTTGTATTTTAATTTTCACAATAATTTGATTTATAAAATTATAAAGATACATGCACCCTGAGTAAATTACTAAAACAGAAAGAAGCTTGAGAGGTCATCTTATACACCTTCCCAGTATAATTTCCCTCACTTAAAATTCATTGAAAAACTAACTCTCTAAATACTATATTTAAAACTCCTGAAAACATACATTGTTTTATTTTCAGTTTATGATATGTATAATCATTTGCATTTTGTTTTCTTAATTCAGTTTTTCTTTGAGAATCATTCATGTTAATGGATGTAATTTAATTAATTTATTTTCCCCTTAGATTTTTATGAATGTTTATAATAAAATATATCATTCATCCAATTGGTGGTTATTTAGTTACTATCAATTTTATGATGTGTAGGTTTACAGAATAAGCTTTTATCAGTGATCAGAATTATATGTGTGCATCAATCATACATGAGTAAATTTATATGCCTTTCTGAAGCTTTGCTCAAATACAGACTTGTCCTTTTGTGCAAATGGATTGGAGCTTCCATTTGTGGTGTTGAACACTGATTATTCTCTTTAGCTTAAGTAATATTCATTTTGTTCTATAGGTATGTATCAGGATATTAGGATATTGATTGATCAATAGTGACAGCAATACTTGGAATTTTCAGGCATATCAATTTACCAATCTGGGCTGGAGGGAAGGCTTAGTGGTTAAAGGGTTTGCCTGCAAAGCCAAAGGACCCAGGTTTGATTCCCCAGGACCCATGTTAGCCAGATGCACAAGGTGTGCATGTATATGGAGTTTGTTTGCAGTGGCTAGAGGCCCTGGCATGCCCATTCTCTCTCTCTCTTTAACTCCCCTTTTCTCAGTCAAATAAATAAATAAAAATAAACTATTTTAAAATGTGATCAATCTGATGAATATGAAATAGGACCTACTTGTCATTTTATTTGAAATTCACTAATTACTAGTGTGAATCAAATTTCATCACATCAACTATATGTTGTATTTCTTGTGTTTTGCCCATTTTTCCCACTGGAATATTTTGACTTTAAAAATTTTTAGTTCTTTATATTTTTGCATGCTAATTTAAAGACCTTTTAACCAATTTTCAAGTTTTCTTACAAAACTCAACACTTTTCTTCACACATGCATTTTTCCTATATATTAACTTTTATTAATAGCATTTGTAAATCATATTTTGTAATTATGGTGGTCAAATCATTTTATTTGGAAATTTAAAATCAGGATAATATTTTTTTGTAAAGAATTAGGCAATAAATATTTTATGTTTTATGTGAAGAAGAAATAGCTGCTGTTACCTAAAAGCTATAAGAATATATATATATATATATATATATATATATATATATATATATGTATGTATATATATATATATATATATATATTTACAATTTTAAGAACATTTTAAGCATAACAGGAAGCAAAATGGATTAAGTCTGCAGACCTAGTTACTTCATCCCTAAATTAGGCAATAGGCCAACTGTGTATTTTTTAATGAAAATCATAATTTTAGTATTTCATTATTGAGTTTGAGGTTGCTTATAGGTTTGTGTTAACTTTATTAGCTTAAGGGTGGTTTCTTATTGCTAGTTTCTTTAAGTATGTTATTACATATATATATATATATATATATATATATATATATATATATATATATGGACACATATTTAATTATAGTTAAACATATATACATTATATAAAGCATCCAATGCATATACATTTTTTCCTAAGAAAGGTCTCACTAGAGGCATTTCACATTGGGTGGTAGTGTTGAAGGGATGATGATTTATTTGTCCAGAATGTTTTTATTTATTTATTTAAATATATACATACATACATACATACATATATATATATATATGTATGTATAATGTGTATATATATATATATTTGTGGTTGTAGTTTTGTTTTGTTTTGTCTTTCAAGGTAAGGCCTTGCTCTAGACCAGTCTGACCTGGAATTCACTATGTAGTCTCAAAGTGGCCTTGAACTAGCAGTGATACACCTACCTCTGCCTCCCAAGTGCTGGGATTAAAGGCATAGGTTATTCTTCTTGTTGTTTGTTTCTGTTATTTTCAAGGTAGAGTTTTTTCACTCTAGATCAGACTGACCTGGAATTCACTATGTAGTCTCAGGGTGAACTCTAACTCATGGCGATCCTCCTATCTCTGCCTGCTGAGTGCTGGGATTAAAGGCATACGCCACCATGCCCAGCTTATTTTTATATTTATTTGTTTGCATGTGTATGCATACACATATGTGCCAAGGCCTCTTAACTCTTCAAACAAATATCAGATGCTTACTCCACTGTCTACTTTATGTGGGCTACTTAGGAATTGAACCTAGGCCAGCAGGCTTTACAAACAAGTGCCTTTAATTACTGAGCAATCTTCCTAACCACAGATGTTTCTAAAGATTAGTGATTAGGGCTGGA
The DNA here is from genome assembly GCF_020740685.1 of Jaculus jaculus. Classification (NCBI taxonomy): domain Eukaryota; kingdom Metazoa; phylum Chordata; class Mammalia; order Rodentia; family Dipodidae; genus Jaculus; species Jaculus jaculus. Next base: position 125,331,818 of record NC_059107.1, on the reverse strand, counting down.
GAGATGGCTCAGTGGTTAACATGCTTTCTGCAAAGCCTAATGACCTGAGTTCAATTATCCAGTATCCATGTAAAGCCAGATGCCCAAAGTGACACATGCATCTGGAGTTTGGGGTTTGTTTGCAGTGGCTAGAGGCCCTGGTATGTCCATTCTTCTCATTTATTCTCTCTCTCTCTCTCTCTCTCGGTGTGGTGGTATACACCTTAATCCCAGCATTTAGGACAGAGGCTGAGGTAGGAGTAACATTGTGAGACTAAGGCCACCTTGAGACTACTTAGTGAATTCCAGGTCAGCCTGGGGTTTAGTGAGACACTACCTCAAAAAACAAAAGCAGAAACAAAACAACTTCAAAATAATTAATTGCCCTGGACTTATTTATGATTGCATTATTATAACAAGGAAGTTAATTATATATACATTTTTAAATCTTACTATTCATGTTATTATTAATAACAAATTTCATATGGATACATCATGTATTGGTATCCATTTTTCCTCTTTCTTGTCCCCATTCTATTGGACAGCCTCCTCAGTGGGGTGGCAGGTATTCCCTATGGGGTCGTTTATCTCTCACTACCTTCTGAAGAAAAACAGATTCTCCACTGGAAAGTGAAGTCAACATAGTTTAAATTGGATAAGCATTATTAATTTAGGGAGAATTTGTACATATAGACATTTTAAATTTACCACTTAGCATTCTTTCAATTGTTCTCAAATTTTCCTAATTGTTATGTAAAGTATCATAGTAGTATGCAAGCTTAACTACCATTGAGTTTTTAGTCACTAAGTTATAAATGAGTAAGATGTGAAAGCAGAGATGTGTAATCTTTTTTACATGCTTGTCTAATCACTGAACTAGATACATTAGTGATGTGAGGCTGGAGTCAATTTATCTTAGTAAAGAAGAAAAAAATCAAATGAAAAATGGCTAGAATCTTAAATGGGCCTGTACTAAAATTTGTAATGTCATAAATGTGAGAAATATGTTCCAATTCTTTGCTTCCTCCTACCAGGTTTCTTAAACTGATATGTATAGATGTTTATCTTCTGTGGTCATTTTCAAATTACTAGTAAGAACATACAATCATGTCCATATGCACAGACTAATGTCTTGGTATGTACAATTTTATCTTTGCAGCAATATATATGGCTTTTGATTCAAAATTAGGAAATTTTCATAGGGAAATATCAGTGACATAGATATCTTTCCCTGCTCTTCTTTGAGTAATAGTAGAGTCTTAAATGCACATATTCCACCACTATTTCTCATACAAATCAACACGACAAGGCAGTACTCACAGTTTTCATGACAGCTAATGACTAAGTTAGCTATCATCTATCTCTATCATCTATCTATCTATCTGTCTATGTATCTATCTATCTATCTATCTCTCATCTATGTATATCTATTTCTAAGATATCTATCTATCTATCTATCTACCTGTCTATCATCTACCTATATCTCACCTATCATATAGTTATCTCTCTCTTTTTATTACTTTTCATGATTTCTAGGAATATGTGAAGTTATTTTATTACATGTCATACTTACAGTAAGAAGAAAATGGTCATTCTGAATACAAACATTTACTATTCAGAAAATATAAAACTATAAATTTGACCAAATTTATTTAAAAAAAAGTTTTTCACTTCTACTGACACTAAAATACTGTGGCATTTTTTTTTTCTAGGACAACAAATCAGTTTACCATGTGAAGTGGTTTGAATGGATGTTCTCTAATAGATCCAGGAGTTTATTAAGGCCTATAGTTTAGATTTCCAGCCTCCTGGCTAGAGGAAGTGTCACTGTGGACAGATCCTAGGATCCAGCCCTAATGTGTGGGGGTGTATTTGGAATTCCAGCATAAATATATGTAAAGGGCTTGAATTTTGCTGGAGTTCAGCCTGGTGTTTCTTGCTTGCTGGTACTGGTGGTGGCTTTTTTATTTTTCCTCTCTGATTGGTGAAAGAGGGTAGGGGCCAATATGGAACTTCCCTTAGATCTATAAGCTTTAAATAAATTCTTCCTTTCTCTTATAAACTGTGTCTGGTGGTGAGGTTTATCCCAGTAATGTGTGAGTGTCTGATATACCATCAAAGTATCAGACAATTTCTGACTTCATACTTTTGATAACACAAAGGAGGCTAAATATTGACCCATCAACAATAAAATGGGTCAATATGTAATAAGATACTGACAGTGTGCTTATTTCAGCATTAAGGAAAAGCCAGATTTGGTGATAGGTATTGCCCAAAAAGGTATAGTTATACTTCAGTATGGTATGCCACCTGGGTGTGCTGCTGTAGATTCAGACACTGTTTCTTACCTGGCAGGCTCCATGGCATAGCAGTTACTAGATTTAGCACATGTAACCATTGTCACTGCTTAAAACTAGCATCCTCATTTTTGAGTGAAATGTTGTTAGGAACCACTTACTACTAAAATTGGAGAAAGGAAGGAAATTTTGTCAGAGGTGTCTGAAGATATTGATAGGGTTATGAAGAGAAGCAACCTACATAGTTGTTGATGAGCCTATTTTCATGTATTAGTTTAGAAATTTCTAGAAATAATAGTATAATTGAGACTCTGCAAGCTACAAATTCAATGAGCCAGGCAAGAAGTACACACTAGTACCCAGCCATTGCAGGTAACCAAATATGTTCTTGGATTGGACATGATACCCACTCAGTAGGAGAGAACTCATATCTGGTACTGGGAACCAAGCCAGAATTCTATGTATAGTTATTGATAGGTCCAGATATAAGCCCACATTATTCTTTGAATAAAAAGAGTCATTGTGCACATCAAAAAAATCTCAGATAACTATGCATATTCCCTTTAATGCAAAATGCCTCTCACTCTTGGCTGTAGAAATTGTGTTGTTTTATTTTTCAAATGGCATCGAAAACTAGGGGGAACCAAGATCCATCAATATGACAAGAAAATATGTCACCTCAATCCCATCTTTCTGGGCCCAGGAGAAATTGCAGCAGAAGTGGCAAAATGAATATTGCTCTCACTGCTAACCTGATGGCCACCTCAGAGAGATGGGGATGGAGACTGTGATTAATCAAAACCCATCAAAGCAGAAATAGATAGGCTACAGAGAAATCAACACTAAATCAGGCTGCTAACAGACTGTTCCCCAAGCCAAGTCTTAGGAAACATTGTGGAAGAAGGGATGGAAAGATGGTAAAAGTCATAGGGCGAGTGGGAATAACTTGAAGCACAGCCCCCTCCCACATAGAGACTGAAGTCTTCATTACCCCACAATGAATGCCAATAATCCAACTGAGGAGGATCCTCCCCTACCCTGAGGAGGGGAGATAGGATATGAGTACAATTCCTTTCAAAAAATTAAATTGCATTTAAATAAAAGAAAAAAGTTTGCAACTGGACGTGTGTGTGTGTGTGTGTGTGTGTGTGTGTGTGTGTGTGTGTGTGTGTTAGCATGTGTGGTGAGTGTTTGGGGGGTGTGATGTATGCATGTGTATATTCCCTTGCAAAACCCCTTGTACTTGCCTGGGGAGGGATGCATTAACAGTGGCTGCAGCAAAACAGCAGGTGTTTAATTCCATTGCACTTCTGTCCATCCTTGTTTTGAGCAGTAGTATCTTACTGATCCCAGAGTTTGCCACTTTTTTTCACAGGCTCTGGCAATTTTCAGGTCTCCATTCCCCAGCAAGACTAGGGTTACAGGGACATGTAGCTACCCCTACCACTGTATGTGGGTTTTCAAGATTCAGATTCCAGTGGTCTCCAGCTCCCCTCAGGCCCTCATGCCTGTCCAGGAGCATGCTGAATTGCTGAACCATATCTCCAGTCCTGTATTTTATTTTATTTTCAATGGAAATCATTTTGTTAGTCTCCAAAACTATCTGGAACTTTCAGAGCTATACCTCCCTCTTTTTTAAATTTATTTATTTGAGAGTGACAGAGAGAAAGAGACAGAGAGAGAGAGATTGAGAATGGGCACGCCAGGGCTTCCAGCCACTGCAAACAAACTCCAGATGCATATGCCCCCTTGTGCTTCTGGTTAACATGGGTCCTGGGGAACTGAGCCTCGAACCAGGGTCCTTAGGCTTCATAGGCAAGCGCTTAACCACTAAGCCATTTCTCCAGCCCTATACCTCCCTCTTTATATGATATATATATATATATATATTTTTTTTTTAATTTTTATTTATTTGAGAGTGACAGACACAGAGAGAAAGACAGATAGAGGGAGAGAGAGAGAATGGGCACGCCAGGGCTTCCAGCCTCTGCAAACGAACTCCAGACGTGTGCGTCCCCTTGTGCATCTGGCTAACGTGGGTCCTGGGGAATTGAGCCTTGAACCGGGGTCCTTAGGCTTCACAGGCAAGCGCTTAACCGCTAAGCCATCTCTCCAGCCCCTCTTTATATGATATTAATCATTGCTTTTTTAAAATTCATCAGAAGTCTCCAGTTTTAAACCTGTTTTTAAAATGTGAGTGTTCATTTGTGAAGGTGAGAGGACAACCTGAAGTGCTATTACCCAGGAACACATTCCACAGAGCCCAGCCTTTGTAAAAGAGAATTTCTCATTGGTATGGAGCTGTCTAGTTAGGTTAGACTGGCAGGACAGCAAGCTCCAGGGATATAACAGTGTCTGTCTTTCCAGTGCTCAGAGGACAACTGTGCATACCACTGTGCCTGGACTTGGTGCTGTGGATTCTGGGGATCAAATTCTAGTGCTCATGCTTGCAGTCAGGCACTTTACTGACTGAGCTATCTCTTTACCACCCAGTTATTTGAAATATGAAAAGAAAATATATTCTCAGAGTGTTATATTCACTTAAAGTGTTATATTCATTTAAAGGTTGTACTTTTGTCAATGTGGAAAATTTTCATATTTGAATAATTATTTAAGTGCTATATGAAAATGAAAGCATTTTATAATACTTAAAGGTATCTAGGAAAATCATTTAATGTCAGTAATTACATGGCCATTTTCTAATATATATTCATTATGGAATATATAATATATATTGGGGTAAATTAATTTTACAAATGGAAATAAGAAAAAATGGTAAACATTAATGTCCTGTTGTAACTATTATTAATACTCTTGAACACCCTTTTGAATATCCAAATGCATACACATGAACCGATGCTTTTTCCACACAAAACAGATGTAATAACATGTTATGTATTCTGTTGTATTGATACATTTACTGCTCCTAGTATGTTCAAGATAAAAGGTGAATATGTTTATAGTAGCTTAATAAAAGTTGCAATGAAGATCAAAATAAAGGATCACTGAGTTATATTCAAAGAATATAAGTAAAAATTAAAAATCTTTTACAAGTTCTTTCAAATATGTGACTCTATAAAGTTCTCATTATCCACTCTTTGATATATTCTCATTTATTTTTAGATAAATGTATAAACTTAACATCAATTCTGCCATGAAAAGTATTCTATATGGTGTGCCAACAAACAGATGGGGAATAGAAGCAGCCTGGCCTTGTGACAGATAAAGCCAGTGAAGATGAAACACAATTCCCCATAATCACTGGCCCAACTAGAAACCACTGGCCATACAAAGAGGAAGGAGCAACACTGCCTGTGATGAAAATAGTCTAACCAGTCTTAAAGAAGAAAACTTCACTTGAGTCCTGATGATGAAGGATGTTCACTAGTAAATTATAAGATAGGGTGAGAGAAAAAGTATGAAATAACTTACTATTCAAAAGATGTGTTCAGTAGTTCCTAAAACAATAGTATAAGAATGTGAATTTTAATGGCAGTAGAACTAAGGTAACTTAGTGAAATACTTGAACTGATGGAAAAGACATTATTTCAAGTTAAATTAATTTTTCTTTGATATCTCTTCTTTATATTAATAGCTACATATTTTACTCTCCTGCTATAATGGTAAAATTAGATATTCATTTCAGTATATATGAGCGTGTTTTTTTTTTTTTTTTGGTTGTTTTTGATTTTTTAGGCAGGGTCTCACTCTAGCCCGGGCTGTCCTGGAATTCACTATGTAGTCTCAGGGTAGCCTCGAACTCATGGCACTCTCAAAACCTCTGCCTCCCAAGTGCTGGGATTAAAGGTGTGTACCACCACGCTTGGCTCATGAGTGTGTTTTAATTAAAATGTCTTCTGATTAAAATGTAATGTCACATTTTAAATAGAATTTGAGGTTGCTATAGTAACTAATAAACTAACTATTCTAAGCAACATTTGAAAGCATCTCTAGAACGGGTAAGTCATTTTCAAAATAATCTATTAGTTACTGATATTTAACTGAATGACATTAACAATTGGGTGAGAGAAACTGAAGAACGTAAGGGAAGAAGTCAAGTAAGCTCAACTTGCAGATGGCATGATGACATACATAAGTTACCTGAAAGTCTCCATATCAAGCTTCTAAAGGTGATTAGTCCCTGCAGTAAAGTGGCAGGATACAAAGCCAATGCACAAAAATCAGTAGCCTTTCTATGTGCAAAGGACAAAGATATGGAGAAAGAAATAAATAAGGCTTCCCATTTTCAATAGCAACAAAAAATTAAATATCGTGGAATAACACTAATGAATGATGTGAAAGACCTATATCATAAAAACATTAAAAAAATAAACTCGAGAATGAAGTCAAGGAGGACTTGAGAAGATGGAAAGATCTCCCATGCTCTTGGATAGGGAGAATTAATACTGTTGAAAATGGGCTGGAGAGATGGCTTAGCGGTTAAGCGCTTGCCTGTGAAGCCTAAGGACCCCGGTTCGAGGCTCGGTTCCCCAGGTCCCATGTTAGCCAGATGCACAAGGGGGCGCACGCGTCTAAAGTTCGTTTGCAGAGGCTGGAAGCCCTGGCGCGCCCATTCTCTCTCTCCCCCTCTATCTGTCTTTCTCTCTGTGTCTGTTGCTCTCAAATAAATAAATAAATAATTTAAAAATAAAAAAAAATACTGTGAAAATGGCAATTCTACCAAAAGCAATATACAAATTTCATGCAATACCAATAAAATCTCCCAGCATCATGCTTCACAATGATAGAAAAAGTGATCTCAAAATTCACGTGAAATGATAGCAAGCCTCAGATACCCAAACATATCATCAGCAAAAGAAAAACAAATGTTGGTGAGGATGTGGGGAAAGAGGAAACCTTATCCACTGTTGGTGGGAATGTAAACTTGTACAATCACTATGAAAATCAATATGGAGATCCCTGAAAAGGATGAACATAGAGGTATCAAAAGATTCTTCCCTTTCTGGGCATTTATCCTAAATTACTCCTGCTTCACTACAGAGATATTCACTCGACCATATTTATAGCTGTTCAAATCACTATAGCTAAGAAATGGAATCAACCCAGGTACCCTATCATTGGATGAATGGATAATGAAGTTGTGGTACATTTACACAAAGGAATTCTACTTAGCAGTAACAACGATACAATGAAATTTGTAGAAAAATGGAGAGGGTTGGAATAGATCACATTCAGCAAACTCACACAATCACAGGAAAACAAATGCCTCATGGCCTAACTTAACTGTGGTTCCTAACCTGGACCAGCTCAAGTTGCTGACATACCTGCAACTAAAGGCCCAGATTATAGGGATGGAAGGGTTGGTGTAGAGGAAGAGGAAAGTGGTGAAAAACAAACACAAAATTAAATCTAAAATGAGCTGATACCATAGAAACCTTTATCTTTGGAGATATACTAAAAGATATAACCCTCAAAAGCAGTAAGGTGGGAACACCCAATAATAAGGGCTCTGGAGAGGGTGGGATGAAGCCTAAACTTTAAAAAAAATTGTTTAATCTAACTTTCAATGAACATCACCATCTAATACTTATTGGTACATGAATGGATTAAGTTGAATCATATGGAAGACTCCTATAATCTCATTCTCCAAGGATTATCTTCATCTAGTAATCCTCTGTGGGATACCAAGCCAGTTGTGAATGTCTTAAGTCTAATTCCTCCCCTGTAAAGTAGAATCCTTGAAGGCTCTGCCCCACTGACCCCAAAGTCGACTTTATAAATCATTACTTTTTAAAAACATTTTAATGTAAGATCTCACTGTAGCTCAGGCTGACCTGAAATTCACTGTATTCTCAGAGTAACCTCGAACTCAGCACTCTGACTTTCTCTGTCACCCATGTGAGAGCTGGGACTAAATGTTTATGCCACCACACCTGGTGACCCACTTACTTTTAACTAGGGTTGTTTTTGTGAGCATGCATGGGTGATTAACAGAGCATGTAGGTCCTGTCAGTGGTTACAAAACTGCAGAAAATTTATCACACTTCCCTAGTCACCCTTAACTGTTAATAACTCCTCTGTGAAGGATGGAGACCTCATGCTCTCCTCCATCATTCATGAGAGGGAGAGTAAGAGAGAGAGAGAGAGAGAGAGAGAGAGAGAGAGAGAGAGAGGGAGAGAGAGAGAGAGAGAGAGAGAGAGAGGGAGAGAGAGAGAGAGAGAGAGAGAGAGAGAGAGAGAGCACAGTAAAACACAGTAAAAGAGAGGAGGGCTGGAGAGATTGGTCAGTGTTAGTGGTTAAAGGTACTTGCTTGCAAAGACATATAGCCTGGGTTTTATTTCCCAGTTCTCCTGTAAATTCAGATGCAAAAAGTGGCATGTACATCTGGAATTCATTTACAGTGGCATTGGGCCCTGGTATGTCCATTCTCATTCTCTCACTCTTTGAATGCCAATAAATAAAAATGAATATATTAAAAAGTAGAAGGGACTAGTGGTAAACATGAAGGAGTTCAGTGGAAGGGTTGTAGGGAGAGAGTCAAGAGAAGGTAATGGCAGAGGATTATAATCAAAACACATTATAGACATGTATAAAAAGAGAGTTACATGTTGGGTCATGATTTGCAGAGACATTTATCATACTAATAACTGGGGGCTAACTCCACAATGCACGACCCATTTTCATTAACAAGGAGGGTCTAATGGGAGGGGGTAGATCACAGATGAGCCTAAATAATGGTACCAAACTGCCTGCATTCACTGAAATGAAAACTAATAAATTAAATTTTAAAAAAAGCAATAAATAACAATTGTGATAAAATTAAATTATTTCATTACATTAAAAAGTATGGTGACAGGTTAAATATATACAAAAGTCAAGTTCTTATAAAACTTGCTTTGAGTTCCTATTGTAACTACTCAAAATCCCCTGCCTTTCTACAGTACACAATCTATATGATATTGATACATGGTGTGCTGATTCTTATCTTGAACATGATTCCATTTTCATAGTGTGAAGGGGATATCTCAGTGGATAAAAGAGAACATTATGTGTTAACTGATTTTTATGTTTTGTGATTTACCAGCTTCTACCTTTAATAATACATGAAGTCATTACATTCAGAAATCTGGAAAATAAACTGAAACAATTATGCCTATATTGTTAATTTAAGTAAAAAATAGTAAACAACAGAGAACATTCTCCAAATGGAACCAAGCTGCAGTTCTCTGACAACCAGGTCAAGTGCGTATTTGTCACAGTGCCCTAATTTATTGGTATATATATCCACTCATGTGAAGATAACCACAGAGGGCTTTATACAAAGATGCCAGAATCAAACTCAAAATGCTCCATGTTCATTACCAGAGGATATTACATAAATGTTGTATTTCTGACATAATTACTTATTTCTGAAATTCTTCAACATGAATAAACATTTTTTTAAACATTAAATCTCTAGTTTGCTTTCTTAGTGTATTAAATGCTACAGTTAATCAAAATTTGAAAGTTGAAAGTTTCGTGCTATTTATCACCCTCATTTTAAACTTAAGGAAACTAAAACATATTTGTTTGCCATCACATAAGAAATGACAGATGTTGGATTTCTATCTATACTGTTTTAAATAAGAAACTTAGTTTTTACTCTTGTTTTACTGATTTCCTACAAGATAATTATTAGATATTATGATTAGATTTTATATACTAGAGTAATTAATATTTTCACTACATATATGGATTAAGAATTATTGCCTATAAATTATTTAAATCTGTAATATCATAATACCCATAATCCAGTACTATGCATATTTAATGTCAGAATATCCCACATCATTTAAAGTACTTCACAGATAACATACAATTTTAATTTTTCTGATCATATAACTTAGTAGTGGGATTCAACATTAAAGTAATTCAAGGCCACAATTCATAACTGTGGGCAGTGTTGAAAACTAAATAGTGATATGCTATCCATGAAGTAACTATTGCCTGTAAATGTACTTCCAGAGCTCTGTAGAGTTCTGTGGTCAGAGATGCAATGGCAATATGTGCGTGTGTGTGTGTGTGTGTGTGTGTGTGTGTGTGTGTGTGTATTCACATATGTATGTGAAATGCAGTAAAAGGTGAGTAGTTGCACATCCCTCTTATAAGTTAAAGACAGTATCATTCTACATAGTCAGCTTTGAAATATCAATGTAATCTGGGGTATGGTAGCCCACACCTTTAATCCCAACACTCTGGATGTAGAGGTAGGAGGATTACCATGAGTTTAAGGCCACCCTGAGACTACATAGTGAATTCCAGATCAGCCTGGACTAGAGTGAGACCCTACTTTGAAAAACCAAAAACTAAATAAAATATCAATGTTAAAAGACAGGGCAGAAACTAAACATCCATTCTGGTGAAGTAGTGGGAGCACTAATTAATCTATTTCATTTTGGATACTACTTTTGGCAACTAGGGCTTACAAAACTGTTCTTGTACTCCACATGCCTATGTGTAAATCAATGATGATGATAGCACTTATTTTCAATTTGAGAACTTACGGAGTATGGAAATCTCTTAGTACAAACCTTACAGAAGAATAATAATGACTTAACATGTAATTGCAAGTATGGCAGAAATACTTATTTCATAAATAATTATTAAAACACTATAAGGAAAATAGTGTAATAAGTGGGAAGGAAATGGAAATAGACAGTAGAGAAAAAATAATTAATAATTAATTGTATTTTAAAAAATTTAACCTCCCCAATAAACAAATTATAGTAAAATTTGCCATTTTCTACTTACTTGGTAAGCAAGGCATAATGAATATATATATATGCTGAAGAGTAATTGGTGGTTTTATCCTTCATTTATGCTGATTTTGTAATTTTGTAGCTATATTGTATTATATTAGGCAGTCTATTTCAAGAGCTATTTTCTGTTATTTGTTTTTCATAACAGTACCATGATCTTATTTAATGAATTGGACCCAATTAAAAAAAAAAACAATTTAAAGAAATGTTCTGAGGAAAAATTTAAATAACAATAGTTTATTTACATAAGAATATTGCATCTCTAAAAATAAACAGCATGAGTAATTTATAACACAAATGAAAATACTTAGAATTTTAACGAAAAGAAGGGGAAGAAATTATGTTTGTAAACAGAAACAAAATGTGTTCTAAAATGAAATACATTACAAGTGATAATATTACATTGTTTACATTTTGGTTGACTGGTTTTCTTTTTCTTTCTTTGATTTACAAGGACATTTCTGTAATTCTGTAGTTTTTCTTTTTAAAGTTTGTGTCTAGAGGAAGTGCATCATTAGGGGCAGGCCTTCCATCTCCACTTCTTGTGGGCTTTCTGCTTCCTATTCTGCCCAGGTGTTAAGAGGTAAGGGGGACTAGCTACCTTCTCCTGGTGGCATGCCTTCCCCTCCAGGCTGGACTACATCCCCTGGAACTGTAGCCAGATTAACTCTTCCTCCCTTAACTTGTTCCTGGTCAAATTTTTGTCATGGCAAGAAGAAAAGGGATTAACACACTTTACAGAAAGAAAATATAGCCAGAATTATCTGAGAATTATTTTTAAAGCCTCAAAGACAAAAAGTGCATTTTGGTGCTATAGTTAGAGTGAAAAATTGCTAGTTGAAATTATCAAGAAATAGCATGGCCTCCACATGAGTAAGTAGAGGGTTATTAGACAATAGTGTAATGCATAGATATTAAGTATGTTATATGTGAACAATATATAACAAAATAAGATTTTCTCATCTGTGAGCTTGTAGCAGAAGGAAATTATTCCATAATTCATAGCATAACCCAAAGGGGATTCATATTTAAAAGTTTCATACAATGGGCACATGCTTACAATCTTAAAGTAGAGAGTTCTCTCAATAAATTTGGGGTACATAGGCCTCTGAACACCCGATTAACAAAATTAATTTTCTCCCCTCCAGAATTATGTATGTTAATGTGCTCGACTATTTATATGCAATACTAATGAGTGTACTGAGTTCTAGTATTGGTATACAATACAAAGGAATGTACTGAGCACTAGCTATCTGTTAATTGGCTCTGTACAGCTATTCACTGACTGAAGTATTTTACTCCCATTTCTGCCTATTAGATCTTCATAACATGTCTTAAATGTACTACCACTTTCTAGGAATTCGTGATCCCAGTCAGCAAAACAAAAACCTGATCTTGATACAAGATGTTCTGGAGTCTTATCTGGCTTAAGATATATCTTCCAGATTGCTCTTTGTTTTTATTTTTATTAAGAACATACTTTTTATGGGTACATCATGCATTAGTACCACCTTTTCCCTTCTCCCTGTCTTCATTCCTATTAGGACCCTCCTCAGTGGGGTTGTTGGTATTCCCCATGGGGTTGTGGGTTATGCATTGTGGGAGCAGCTGCCAGTTATTTAGAGGGGGAAGGAATGCCTCTGGGCATGATATGCTCACCTGTGACTCTTACAATCTTTCTACCTCCCTCTTCCACAAAATGCTCTGAGCCTTGGTGGGTGTGTTTTTAAGTGGACTTTAGTGTTAAGCGCTTAGTAGCCTCTGGATCTCTGCTTTGAGTAAGTCTTGAGTATCCTCAGTATCCATCTCCTTCACCCTGGTGCTGATGACCAGGCTCACCACGGAAGCATCACTATTGCTATTCTCCCAAATTCCTCTGTGGTTTAACCTGGGCCTTGACAGAAGTGTGATCCATGGTTTATTTCCTTGGATCTAGCTATCTTTGGAAAAAGAAAAACAGATACTCCAAAGGAGAGTGAACTCAGCATATGTTAAATGGGATAAACATTGTTAACTTAGGGAAATTTTGATGGATATAGTCCCTCTTTTAGCCAAAGACTAGAGGGAGCTTGTCATTGGAAACCATAATCTGGTTCTTTATAGATTCTGACCTGGTTCCCAGTTCCAGCTATGGGTACTTTTCCACTGAGCAGATAACTTCACCAACGAGAAGGCCATTGATTATTCACAGTAAAAAGAGTAATCTGGTAACTTCCAGGACCAGATTATTCTTTTTAATAAAGTTTGATGGCAAATACCTGATGAAGAATAAACTGGGAAGCAATGATTGGCTGATTGATTCTACTGTGCCTATTTCTGTCATAACACTTTTTCACTGTCTGTCTGTGATGAGCACATGAAGATTCTAGTTTACCTTTGAGAGTGGAAGATGAGCAGTAAGACTCTGCCTCTCTCCCCCTTCACTTTCCAGGTACAGACAAACACCTCCATTTCATGGGTGCTAATCAGTGAAATAGTGCAAGGCCACTGGATTTTCTTCAATGTTTGGATGTGATAGGCAGTTATAACTTGGCCTGTTTCATAGTTGGATATGTAAAGCTCATGGAATCATTATAATTAGGATTATAGGATAAATGCAGGATGTCAAAGCCAAGTCTCTGTTTTAGACATTGTAGCACTGATGAATGTTCCTGTTATATAGCTATTTTGCCATTCTTTGGTTTGATAGAAATATTCTATTAAAATATTTGTTACTATTTTTAAAGTTTTATTTTCTTAATTAATCAAAAGTAAAATTGTTTACTTGATAAAACATTGTATTCTGAAGGCCAACTGATCAAGAAAATTAATGAAGTACGTATAATTTTTCTCACAATGCCTGTTTGCAGTTAACGTCTACTGTGGGAACTTTCATTAAAGTATTCATGTCCCATGAAAACCAGGAGTCTTGACTCTGCTGAAGTGTTGTGAGTACATTCTCTGCTGCACAGTATTCTAGAAACTGAATGATGCTCTCATGTTATCCAGACAGTATGTGCATGGGTCACTCTTGAAGGCATGACTTTTCACTTAAAGCAATTACCTGCTTTTAATTAATTTTATTCTTCATGCCAAGTTTCTAATTCATGGTTCTGTTAATATATTGGTTCATTAGAAGTGCAAATTTGGAAAAAGAGAACAACAGTTGCAGATAAGTGATGACAACTTTAGAGACATTTCAGTGAAAACATCATCTCAGTTCATTGTTTTTACCCATTTGATGAAACCAAAGTCAAGTGTTTGGAAGGTCACTTTGTGTAAGGTGAAACATGTACTATTCAGAATGCTATTGGAAAGTGATTTTGAAAATCCAGTTTTGAACATATGTTAATACTTTTGTGCTGGCACTAAATACAAATGTTCTGTAACAAAATGTCACATAAAATACTTTTTCTTACCAAATTTAGAAACTTTTGTAATAAGTAATATTCTTAAATTTGATTGCAGAATTGAAGAATAAGTGTGACACTGTGACTTCTACATAGAAATATGGATGACTCAGTATTTCAAGTAGTTCTGATTAAACATTGTATACCTGTTGACCTATTATATAATTAAACTATATTAAATACAAAAAATAAAATCCAAAAGTACAGTATCATCATCCTTTCTTCACTCCATCCATTTTGTCTCTCTTTTTCTCTATCCATTTTCTTTCTTTCTTACCTCCTCTGTCTTCTTTACACATATACATACCCATGATCACAAATATACAGGTAGATAAGAATAATAATAATAAAGTATGCACACAGGGTATCTTCTGAGACACAGGTGATTTCATATCTGTGCTCTGTAAAATTAAAACACAAATGATAGGCTTCCAACTTGTAATGGCATGGAATAAATATTCTGATCCCAAAAGGGAGGTATGAGGACAAACAAAGAATCCAGACTCTAATCCAGCAGGGCAAACAAGTACAACTCCATGGCTAGTATCTAGCACTTGTGATGGAATCATTTAGGCTCCAAAGACTTTGGGTAGCCCCACCCCTCCAACTCTATAGCCAATAGCACCCACAGACTCTCTTGAAGAAGCTGCTCTCTGAACTCACAACTTTCCGCAGCAGAAGACTTATGGCTCTGGATTCCCCATCATTCTGGATTGACCATTTCAAATTATAGTTCACCTTCACAACTTAATGTATTGGCCTCTCAGTGCCTCCTTACAGGAGGGACTCCAAACTTACCACACATGACCTGGCCTCAGTAGCTCTCTGGAACTTCAAAGACTCCATGACCCCTTCAGTCTTGCACCTTTCATACCTGCAAAACCATTATCATGAGGAAATCACTGCCAAGCTGTGCTAATAGCTTGGGATGAACCCTAGGTTCCCTAGACCACAGCTGTAGTGTCCTCTATATGCTTCCAAGGTTGACACTGAAACACTTTCCTAGATGGCTGTGATCTAGCAAGTAAGCCCTTTAGTTTAGGCGGTTTTCCTAGAAATGAATTGCCATTTTCACAGTTGAGAGTTTTCAGTGGGTGGGATAGTGAACTTATTTCACATTTTCTATTGTTCCAATGAAGAGAATGAGGTTTACTTTTAATGCTTTTAATCTTTTTAACATTTATAAGTGCTTTGTTTCCTTGTCCAGAACTTGATACTGGCATACAATCCCATCCTTTCTAAAATTAGCCTTTTCCATCTTTTGGCACATTTTCTTTTTTTTTTTCTTTTTTTTTTTTTTGCTGTAGATTTGAGTAAGAACAGTGAACAGTAACTGTGCCATAGTGTGAATACTATGCTGCTTTGAAATTTCATTCACCAAATTAATTCGCTCATTACTTTTACATTTAAATTCTACCTCACTCAATTTATCAGGATACAGAGAGAATGCAGCCAATTTCATTGCCAGAATATAATATAAACTAACTCTAGGCCAGTTCCTGATAGAATCCTTGTTCCCTTCTTAAACCTCAAGAGTCTAGCCTCTAGTACCCATATCTCTCTGACTGCTCTGCCCTTCTACTCTCCCACCAGAATGGCCATTAAGCTCTGCTTACAGCATTCATGGGCTTTTCAAGCCCAGAGTTCACAATTCTTCCACATTCATACTATGATATAGTTCCAAAGACTAAGATCAACCATGAGTTCAAGGCCATCTTGAGACTACATAGTGAGTTTCAGATCAGCCTGGGCTAGAGTGAAACCCTGCCTTGAAAAACCACAAAATAAAAATAAAACAAAATGAAAACATTATAAGACTATTTGTATGTAAATATTCAATTTACTTGCATGAATTAATTTGTTTTAAGGCCTGTTTCTCTTAAAAATTTCCAATTTTAGGGCTTAGTGGTTAAGGCACTTTCCTGCAAAACCAAGGCACCATGATTGGATTCCCCAGGACCTGCTTTTGCCAGATGCACAAGGTGGCACATGCATCTGGAGTTTGCAGCAGCTGGAGGACCAGAGTTGCCCATTTTCTCTCTATCTGTCTGTCTTTCTTTCTATATATCTATCTGCATCTGCCTCTCTCTCTCTCTCTGTCTTTCTCTGTATATATCCATCTCTATTTGCCTCTCTCTCTCTCAAATAAATAAATAAACAAATAAAAATATTTTTTTTAAAATTCCCAGCTTGAATCAAAAAAGTAAGGTCACACAAATGTTAACAAATTCAATTTAACTTAGGAGTTTAGAAACAAAGGCATTATTTGGTTGTCTATTTTATGCCCCAAGCAAGAGGAAAAAATATTTAATGTAAATAAAAGTTATATGCAGTTTATTTATGATATAATTCAAGCTGGACATAGGTCAAAATGGACCATAAACAAAATATAATATTCTTGACTTGCTAAACTTTTTGAGATAATGACCAAATTAAATTTCACAGATGTGATGAAAATCACAGAATAAAGCACAATTTAAACACCAACATGATTGTCTCTGAAAATTCTTATTACTCAAAGGGGAAATAATTGTACTTATGAAGAAATTAATCTTCTATTCCAACATTTTGCACTCTAAAAGTTTCCCAACTTAAAAGCAGAGCTTAAACTGTTTGGCATGGGGTCATTGCTTTGTATAGTGTGCAAGATGCTCTTCATAAGAGCAGTGCTGAGTCAGAGGCTGCTGTTTTAGGATTTCTTGCTAACTACTTTTATAAACCTTTATAATTTTCTTTTATTTTCAAAATCTACCCCTTCGAGATGATTACTATTAGTTACTTATTATTACAATCATGAAAATATCCATGTCCCAAGCTGTTTCTTTCAAAAGGTAAAGAAATTTGGAATTGCATATTTAAACATGCATTCAGAGTTCAAAAATCAGGGGCTGACTCCACAGTTAAAGGCACTGGCTAGCAACGCCTGCTTGCCATGGTTCAATCCCCCAGCCACCCATGTAAAATAATCTTAATTTGTAGCAGAAAGAGACATTGGCAAGTGTATACACCACACACACACACACACACACACACACACACATACACACACACCAAATAAGCAAATAAGCAGAGTCCTGTAAAAATATCCGTGGATACAGTTCCAAATGCAACAGGCTGCAGTACAAGTTTCTCTAATATTCAAATAACTTATTACTTGAAAATTTAATATGAAATAGGATATAATTTGTTAATTTTAATCATATTTTGTTTTAACAACAATTTAAATGATTTTTTTCTTTATTATTTTCTAAGTAGGATCTAGCTCTAGCCTAGACGGACCTGGGATTCACTATGTAGTCTTATGGTGGCCTTGAATTCCCAGCACTTGGGAGGCAGAGATAGGAGGATCACCATGAGTTTGAAGCCAGGCTGAGACTGCATAGTGAACTCCAGGTCAGCCTGGACTATAGTGAGACCTTACCTCAAAAACCAAATATGTGTGTGCATATATATATATATATATATATATATATATATATATATATATGCACATACATACATACATACATACATATATGTTTGGCATTGTTCAGAATTTGTAAATATCCATTAAGTGTCCTTCACTCAAGTTCTTAACTGTGTCATGTTTATTTCTGAAAATTTATGCAGCTAGTCTTTGGCATTGGCCAGATGATATAAGCTAACATTTAAGCTCTTGAACTTGATCCAAAGACCAAAGTAAAGCCATTGAAAACTCTCAAGTAGTGGCATGATTACATTCTCATTTGAAAATGTCTGGGTGAACAGATTTGATAGAGGGATAAATAGGCAGGTAGAGTGCTGTTTAATGGTTTTGTTGACTGCTTCCCCTCAAGTGTTACAGAACTTCACCCCTGCATGCTCTCCCAACTTGGACAGAGTCCTGAATCTCTTTTCTTCACAAACCCAAGACACTTGGGCTTCACAGTGCTGGAACAGAGAAGAATATCACAGGAGAATGAAAATGCTGACTCTGTAGGGCAGGGTATTCTCACAGACAGAAGCAAATGCCAGCAAAATGAATCGTAATGGTAGCCAACATCTGTTTTAAGCCTGAATCCCAATGTATCAATGCTCACATTAATATCACTTATTTTCTATATCTTGGTAAGACCACTGATGTAGAATAGACAATCTTGATAAATATTATGAATTAATACTGTATTAATATCATATTTTAAACTTTTAGACTGGAAGAGGAAACATGATTTAGAGAGGAAAAGAGACAAGGAAGATAAATAGCAAGAAAATTATTTTTAAATCATAATACCTAATCTTGAATGATATTTTAGATGCATGAATTTTTATCTTGGTTCACATAACTGAAGAAAACTTATATTCAAGTTGGTTAATTAATTAATTATTTTTGCTCAACTCAATCAGATTACTTCTGGTATTCAAATGGAATTTATCATATTTGAAGTAATATTTGTAGTACAAATTTACTCCTTACTCGTCTATTAACTCTAGGAACATTAACACTAAGGAATGCCAAAGTCTTAAAAGATAAGATAATTAACCTCCTTTCAGCTAAATTTATAGGTTTAATTATTTTCTTAAAAGTATTTTCAATTTACAACTCTTTTTTTATTATTATCTCATAGAAAACGTCCTTGAACATGAAAACCATTTGAAACTGATGGATGAGATTATTTGGCTGTTAATTGAATAGTAATAATGCAGTGGAATAAATGTCTGTATGCATTTTTCAAGCAATGTCAATTATGTGGTATTGTATACAGGAATGACAACATCCTGAAAAATGCAAGTGAATGAAGAGATAGTTCTGTGTTTATTTTATGCTTGAAAACCACCTCCAGACTATCAAGGATATACTGCACTTCCTAAAGGAAAATGAAGTAAAAGTCTTACAATACTAGTGATATAGAATAAAATTACTTATTATTAAACAACAAAGCACATTAAAAAAATCCTTGCAGATTTCAAACCAATTTATCATGTCAGTTTATTCATTTAAAAAGATTCATAATCTTGCCAGCCAAGCCTCAGAAAGCATGAAGAAACTACAAGCCATTATTCATTTGCATAAAAGTTTAACCTGACAGTGTTTTTCAAACTTGCATATGCTTAGTCTGATAGATGTCATGTTTAATAAGGCTGGGATATTTAGCTGGGCAATTTTTGAACTGGGTTAACTGGGCTTACCTAGGTTTCCACAGGAAAGGGAATTATTTTCTACTTCACACTTTTGAAAGCATTTTGATCACATCTACTATATTTCTGTGTCTGTGTTTAATTTTATATTGAGATGTACACATTTTCATAAATGAATGTATATACATATTGTTAGTATATTTTACTATTAATAATAATTTAATATATCTGTAAGAATTTTAACATGAATATTTATACACTAACATACCCCTGGGGGCTGGGAAGATGGCTCAGTTTTGAAGGACAGTTGCTGAATATATCTCTATGGCTATTGCAGAGCTATCTAACTCCAGAAAGTTCCATGATTCTGTGCTCCAATGGATCAGTAACTTCCTCCAGATACTATGAACATGCTAGCATCTACGACTCTATTCATCTGTCCTGGAACCTAATGTAAATTGAGTAATGCTTTATGTTTCACTCCTCTCATCCAAATATTTTTTCTATGTTTTTCTATATTTTCTATGCAGTTATAGTTTTAACTAGGTTATTGTTTTCTTTGTTTAGGTTCTAGCTAAGTGTTCATTGAAAATGTAAAGGGTACTGACAAATAAATTCAATATTCTTGCCAAGTTATAGCTACAGCTCTATCATCTAGCAATTTATCACTCATCTACCTATGGTCTCTTTATCACTATATCACCTGTCTTTACTAATCATCTACCTATTCATCATTGAAGGCCTAATAATATAACCCTTATGTCAATTTTATGTTCCACTTTGCTCACTTTATTCTTTGTATTGTCAGATGTATTCATATTTTACGTTTAAATAAACTTCAGCACTTACTGTTTTCTTCATCTCAAGTTTGGAAGAAGTATGCTGAATATGTACAATTGCTAACTCAATGCTTGTGATTTTTACTTTAAACACTTTCCTTACTACAATACAGGAGAATAACAACATGATTTTAGTAAGCTTAGTAAGTTTGCTTGAATTATGTAGGCAAATTAACTTTTTTTTTTTTTTACCTTTGATGCTATTTTAACTCAGAGAAACAAAGGATCTTGTTCTTTGATTTTTTTTATGTAACTATTTTCTCCAAATTATTAGCTAAATTATTAATCCCAGTAAGCAAAATATCTTAAAGTAATGCTACAATCATTTCTTTATTTCCTCAAAATATATGTGAAAATGTTCATGAAAATTCCTAATTTATTAGTATAATATTATATAATATACATTTATCTAGTCTATTATTTATGATGAGGAATAACTAGAAGTACAATAGTTTTGAATAACAAAATGAATATCTGAATTTTATCTCTATATTTTAAGAAACAATTTTCAAGCCGGGCATGGTGGCATACACCTTTAATCCCAGCACTCGGGAAGCAGAGGTAGGAAGATTGCCATGAGTTTGAGGCCACCCTGAGACTATAGAGTAAATTCCAGGTCAGCCTGAGCTAGAGTGAAACCCTGCCTTGCAACAAAAAAAAAAAAGAAAGAAAGAAAGAAAAGAAAAGAAAGAAAAAGAAACAATTTTCAAAGATGTGATTCACAGTTCAGTGTTTTATATGAATAGACACTGTCTGATGGTTTGGGTTGATGGCTTAATTAATAATGTGGTCACCACTTGTATTGGTTACCTTCTTTGCTATAACAAAATACTACATACAGTCAGTTTAAGGGAAGAAGGGTTTATTTCAGCTTCCAGTTCCAGATTCCAGTACATGATGGCTGGGTAGGCAAAGGTGGCTTGGAGCTTAAGGTATCTGGTTGATTCAGGCCACATTGAGGAAGCAGAGAATGATGAATGTTACTGCTCAGCTGTCTCTTTCCTATTCATGAAGTCCAGAACCCCAGCCCACAGTTGAGATAGGCTTTTCTACCTCAATTAACCTAGTCACAGGCTTGCAAAGAAACTAGCCTAATTTAGATAATCCCTCACTGGTGATTCTAGGTCCTGTCAATTTGCAACCAATGTAAATATCATACCCGCTCAAGCTGGAGTACTAATATTATATCCCCAGAAACCATGTAAAAAGCTGGAAAGTATGACAGGCTTTTTAGCTCAATGCAATGTGATAAGAAGTAGAGACAGGAGAATTTCCTAGAAACTTTGCAAATGTAACAAAGAACAGCAACAGATCATGATTCGAGAACAAGAAACTTCTTTGAATGAGATGGTGAGGCAGTATACCAAACTGAAAGTTCTCTCTCCTCTGCATGCATGCCATGGCATGCACATGTCCACACTTATATAAGCACACACAGATGTGCACGCACAAACATTAACATACACAAGCAAATAATAAAATACAGTATTAATAAATATATCTGAGTCAAAAATAAATAGAATAATTAATAAATAAAATGTAACTCTATTTCTCTATAACCTGGATGATTTTCCTATTTTCATATATTTTTCTCCACATAGTAGCACTTAAGGGACAACTTAGACTTTGAACATGTTGTCAAAACCGGAAAAAAAACTAACAAAGACAATTTTAAATTCAGATCTTTGGAGAGTATGTAAACTGATATTTCTCCAAAAGAGACAAGCACTTGAAAAGGTTTTTAATTTCGTTAGTCACTAAGAATTGTACATAATAATCAAGGAAATGTCACCTCTATCTTTTATGCATGGCAATGATAAGGCAGGCATACATGTACCATGTGTTCACCATGATGTCAGAAATTAGAACTTGCCTACATCATTAGTGGCAACAGAAAAGGACACAGTTAATTTGGAAAACAGTTTGTCAGGTCATCTGTTTAAACTAAACCTCACATTTGTCCCCTAAGGTGGACTTGAGGGTCACTGGATCACTTTACTTGTTTAGTTTTCCAATGGGGCCACATTGAATGAATCTTTCTCTGCCTGTCATTGTTCTTGTTACTTTAAGTGCCACATTGGGGAAGAGGTTGCTGAACATAGCCTATTGGCTTTGACACTATAGCCTCTAGTGACATGGTGACCTTAAAATTGAAGTTTTGGTGAAAGTTCAACTAGATTGGCCTGCTAGCATAATAAGAAAGATGCTTGATCAGATATAGCTTCTTATTTTTTATTTTTATTTTTTTGTT
Organism: Jaculus jaculus; assembly: GCF_020740685.1. Lineage (NCBI taxonomy): Eukaryota > Metazoa > Chordata > Mammalia > Rodentia > Dipodidae > Jaculus > Jaculus jaculus. The sequence goes on along the minus strand of NC_059107.1, from coordinate 125,309,209 downwards.
ACAGACAGCAATGCATATGGTTGACTAGATTAGTTGTTATCATCTTCAAGGATGCTACAACCAGCTAGGCAAGATGTATTCCTGTTATAGAGACATATATGTTATAGGAGTACCAAATTGATCTCTGATTAGATATGAGTTCCACACAGTGTGAAGAAAAAAAAAGCATGCTTAGTACTGAGAACCAAGTCAGAAGTCCCTGGCTTGGATGTCATAGACTCCACATGCAAGCTTCTACTGTTCTTTGGCTAAAAGGAGACATCATGCCCATCAAAAGAATAATCCTCTAAGTGGGCAAGCTTATCCCCTTTGATCCATATTATTTTTACTTTTTGCTAGTAAATTGACTTATAGTGATGGTTGCACATTCTAGAGAGACCCAAGACTCATCAAGTGACCAGGAAAGAAAGTCTACTGACTAATACAGGATCATTCAGCTCTACCTCATCTTCCAGAGGCCAGAAAACATTACAGAAGAAATGGCAGATTTAATATGAATCTGCTCTCATGACTACTCTGAGAACCTCCTCATGGAGATGGCAGTAGACATTGAGGAGATTTGAACTCACCATTAGAGTCTACAGAGGGCTCAACACTAAGGTGACTTATCACATTCCCACCAAGACTCGGGGAACATTGTGGAAGAGGGGGATAAAAAAATGTAAGAGGCACCAGGAGGGAAGTTGTACTCTGGGTCATTATCTATGGCCCCACCAAAGAAACACCAATAGCCCCACTGAGGAGGGCCCTCAGTGGAATGGAGGTATGGGAGAGAGACATAAGATTATAATCCAATGGAAAGAATAACCAGTTTGAAATATGTTTATATAAGAAGTTCTCAATATTTTTTTAAAAGTGCTAGAACCAAATGTTTTGGCTTTTGAGAATGTGCTGGAACAATCTTTCAATCAAAGTTATTTTTTAATTTAATTTTTAATTTTTTTACTAATTAGTTTTGTACTCAGCTAGTAAAGTTCTTTAAGAGCCTGGCATGGTGGTGTATGCCTTTAATCCCAGCACTTGGGAGGAAGAGGTAGGAGGATCATCATGAGTTTGAGGCCACCCTGAGACTCCATTGTGAACTCCAGATCAGCCTGGGCTAGAGTGAGACCCTACTTTGATAAAACAAACAATTAAACAAACAAAAAGTTCTTTAAGAACCAAGACCTCAAATGGTTGAACCTTAACCTTCTGTACACTTTGGCATGGGCTACTGCATTTCATACTTAGTGTAGAGTGAGGACACAATCTGAGAGTTATTTCCAAGGTTTGGTATAGTCAACTCAAGTTCCTATCTGTGATGCACTTCTCACATATCTATCCTGCCTTGATCTCTCAGGTAAAGCTACTTTGTGTTTTGGCCAGATTGCTTATATGCAATTTGAAAATATCAGACAAATTTCAGAGGCAGCCCCAATTGGTTTTTATTTATACTGTCACTTTTCATTTTTCTTCTAGTATTATCTAACTAGGCATTGCTATAATGCTGTGACTAGCACATCTACTATATAGTGAATGTTGATCTTTAAAATCCTCCACAATTTCATAAAGGAGGCAATGACTTTCAAAACTGATTTCTTGGGCTGGAGAGATGGCTTAGCGGTTAAGCGCTTGCCTGTGAAGCCTAAGGACCCCGGTTCGAGGCTCGGTTCCCCAGGTCCCACGTTAGCCAGATGCACAAGGGGGCACACGCGTCTGGAGTTCGTTTGCAGAGGCTGGAAGCCCTGGCGCGTCCATTCTCTCTCTCTCCCTCTATCTGTCTTTCTCTCTGTGTCTATCGCTCGCAAATAAATAAATAAATAAAATAAAAAATAAAACTGATTTCTTCTTTGATGAAGTTGGAGTAGAATACTAAGGAGTACCCCTCTTAGGGGACACTGGACTCTGCAAACTAACTTTAGTCCAAGCTCACAAATGACTTTGCTCAACCCACCTTACATTCTAGTCACTATTTAACCTATTTCTTCTTCATATGCATTCAAATTTACACCGTTATCTATCAACTTCCCTACTATTTCTCAGATCCTTCTTTTGTTTATTTTTGCACAAACATTTAAGAAACATTTCACAAGTAGTATCAGAGTTTTCATAGAAACCCAAAGCATTATAATGCCTTTTCTTTTTCTTTTTATATTCAAATAGTGTCCCAAATTTGGTGAATGTGTGGCTCACAGCACATCTTCTGAGTCTGGACACTCTTTCTGTGGTTGATTTCTCAATTCCTAAATGCAAAATTGAAATTGGCATACTTGGCAATAAAAGTGACCTCACACTGATTACTGGGTATATGAAGTACAGCCAACTAGAGTGAGGAAAAGCAAACAATCTTTTGAGAGTACTCTTCCCCTCAACCTATCCAAGAAAACTACATTTTTTCCTGAAACTTATGGAGATTATCAATATCACCATTGCAGACTTAAGAAATTGCTTAGAAATTTGATCTCTGTGAATGATTCACTTAATTTGCTATGCTGGCCCCATAGGTACCAGATAATTACTAGTCCCCACCAGGAAGGAACATTGGTTGTGGCTGCTGAGTTGGGCATATGCCATGCCTATGCAAATTATTGCCTCAGGAATGTGATGTGTGGCCACTTATTTCACAAATGCATTTTTTAATAACCTTTTTAGTAATATAAAAAATTAGGAGTAGCTTATACCCACCCAAGATGAAGAATATTTATAGAGAATTTTGTCTAAGGGCCATGTTAGCTTTCATACCAGAGAGATTTGGACCATGAAGAAAAACTCTACAGAGAAGCATGATGAATGATAACATTGATGACATGACATCGCTGTAGTTCTGTGGACAAGAAATGGACCAGGTTTGCGTCTTAGTAAACAGATGCTCTTCAACACAATGACATGAAAGGATAACCAGCAACACTTTCCAAACTTATTCTATATAATTCTTATGATGATTGCAGTCCTATCACAGGCACTCTTAAAAGTGAAAGTTGGAAAAGAAGAGGGAGAATCCCAGAAGGGACAGGATAAAAGAAAACAGAACCTCAACTCAAAGTTACTGTTCTTGATGATAAAGGGACAGACGCATGAGCCAAGAAACAGAAATGACTTCCAGAATTAGGAAAAATTATTCTCCTCCTGCCATCTTTAGAAGGAATTTTGCCCTGCTGACATCTTAATTACATTCCAATGAGGCCCATTTCTGACTTTGGACTCCACAACTGAAAGATTTTTGTTTAAATGCAGAGATGCATTTGGGATAAATTGTTTCAGTCACAGTAGAAATTTAATACAATGTTGCAGTCCGGTTAGCATTGCTGTTAGAAATCACCCAACCAAGAGCAGCTTCTGGGAAAAAGAGATTTATTTTGGCTTACAGGCTCGAGGGGAAGCTCCACGATGGCAGGGGGAAACGATGGCATGAGCAGAGGGTGGACATCACCCCCTGGCCAACAGAAGGTGGACCACAGCAACAGGAGGGTGTGCCAAACACTGGCATGGGGAAACTGGCTATAAAGCCCATAAGCCCACCCCCAACAATACACTCCCTCCAGGAGGCATTAATTCCCAAATATCCATCAGCTGGGAACCTAGCATTCAGGACACCTAAGTTTATGGGGGACACCTGAATCAAACCACCACATTCTGTCCCTGGCCCCCATAAACTGATATCCAGACATGATGTATTCAGTCTGACTTCAAAAGTCCCCATAGTTTTTGATCAATTCCAATGATGTTCATATATCCCCATAGTTCAAGATCTTTTAACTGAGCTGTAATACCAAAAAATAACCTCAAAAAACCCATAATGGCACAGAATAAATATTCACACTGCAGTAGATGGCATTGGGCATAGCAAAGAAACATTCAACCAATACAAGATTTAAAACAACCAGGGCAAACATCAAACTCTGTAGCTTCAAGTCCAGCAACTCTAGCCAGTGACAAATCTTCAAGTCCGATAATTCTAACCAGCAACAAGTCTTTGGCATTCCAATTCTGCCCCTCCAGCTAGGCTACTCACAGTCCTGGAGAACTTCATTGGGGCTGGCAGCTCCTTGGCAGCCATCTCATGGTCCCGGCATCTCCAATGGGTCTCCACTGCAAGCCATGGTTCATCCTCGTGGCCCCATGGGGTCTCTGTGCAGGCAACCAGCAAACCCACTTCACACTGCTCATGGCCATTTCCAAAACACAAGACTGTGTTGCAAACTCAATGACCCTCTTTACAGTATTTCTTCTCCACTATACCAGGTAGGGTGCCAATTTGTTAATCCACGGGGGAATAAAACAGACTTTGAAGAACAGGACACCCCTTGAGCACTCAGGCCCCTTCAAAAGAGTCTACATTCTTCTTGTTGCCCCAGCGCAGGTCAGCTAGCCCAGTCTCATAGGTTGTAATCTCTCAGTTGCAGCTGAACGGGCAAGAGTTCACCCAAAGATTTTTCTTTCTGTGCCATATCCCTCTGCTCACACCAGTTCATTTCTACGCAAAGCAACCCTGCACAACTTCTCAGGACACAGGCATAAGAGCAAGCTTCTCACACAAACTACTAGCCCAGTCCAAGCAAAGCTCTTTCTCACCCTCATAAACCAGACCTCACAGTTCATAGTTGTTACTGCATTCAGGTCTTTCAGCTCTGACCAGGATAGACCATCAAGCTGTACTTACAGCACTGCAAGGCACCTCTTAGGCCAAAGTTTCAACTCCTGCCACATTCCTCTTGAAAATCAGCTCCAAAAGGCCGAAGCCACACAGTCAGGTGTCTAGCAGCAACCCCACTCCTGGTACCACTTTACTGTTGCAGTCTGGTTCGCATTGCTGTTAGAAATCACCCAACCAAGAGCAGCTTCTGGGAAAAAGAGATTTATTTTGGCTTACAGGCTCGAGGGGAAGCTCCACGATGGCAGGGGGAAACGATGGCATGAGCAGAGGGTGGACATCACCCTCTGGCCAACAGAAGGTGGACCACAGCAACAGGAGGGTGTGCCAAACACTGGCATGGGGAAACTGGCTATAAAGCCCATAAGCCCACCCCCAACAATACACTCCCTCCAGGAGGCATTAATTCCCAAATATCCATCAGCTGGGAACCTAGCATTCAGAACACCTAAATTTATGGGGGACACCTGAATCAAACCACCACATACAATTTCCTTGCTCTGAATATCTCCACAGTCTTATTGCATGCTCTTGCAGTTACCTTATGTTTCTAGGACAAACATCTGACCAGAAGCAACTTATTGGTGGAAAGTGTTTATTTCAGGTTTATAGGTTTCAGGGGAAGCTCCATCATGGCAGAAGAAGCTGTCTTACTTCAACAACCATGGCAAAGAGAAAGAGAGAAGCCATCATGAGTAAGCACCAAGAGCCAGCGCACAAACTAGCTCTCAACACACCAAGTGGGCCAGACTAAAGATCCACCCTCTAGAAACACACCTGCTCCAGAAGGGGTCTGCCAGCTGAAGATCAAGTAGGAAACTTAATCAAAACTACCTGAGTCTAGGGGGACATTTGAATTTGAACCACAACTAATGCACATGTGGGAAATGTATGTGGTGTGTTGTGTGGTATATGCACATGTTTATGCAGATGCACACACCCTATGCAGGTGCAGAGGCCAGAGTATAATGTCAGGTGTTACTCCAACATTGCTCATCCTTGACATGGAGTCTCTTACTGATTCCAAAGCTTGTCATTTTCCAGAGACCAGTGATTCCCTGATATGGGTTACAGGGGTTATACTCACATGTTTACATGAGTACTGTGGAATTAAATTCAGAACACTTACGGTCCCCTCAGCCCTTCCCTTATAATTTCAAGAGAAGTGCTTTTAACTACTGAGACATTTATCCACAGTAATTTAATTGCCCAATCCTTGGACTCAAACTGATCTGATAATAGCATGTAATCAGATTTTATTGTGTAACTCCTTAATGAATAGTTTCAGGTATTTTCCTACTTGTGTTCTTTACCTTTTACATTAAATGCTATTATAATAGATCAATTTTTCATATACCAAACCCAATTTGAGGTCAAGATTGCCTCCCTAGATAGTGCATAGAGTACCTAGCAATGTAAACAGACGAAGGACATTTAAGGTTGTCTGCTTATATAACTGAGAACCTCATATGTATACTTAGTATACACAGATTTGGGAACCAAAACATGACAATTAAGGTGGTTCCTCTTATTGTTATATAAAGTACCCATTGAGGAACATTTTGTCTTATTACTGTAATTTTGGACATGGTAGGAATGAACAGATGAAGGCTCAAAGCAGGAATATATCCTCAAAGAAAAAAATTGTCATGCTTCCTGGTGATTGCAGACTAAATCTATCTAATACTTCTCTTAGCCATCTTATGCTGCTTAATCAACAGAAAATGACTGTATTGGATTTACTGGTCTTATTACCAGGAAGACATTTGAACAATGAGTGAAAAAAAATGCCTATTACTGGAAACTGGTAGTTTCACTGAAGTACCTATTGTTATTTAATAGGTTCTTGTTTATAGCCCTGTTCAATTGAATGCTGGCAGAGTGAGTTCTCAGATTCTATAGCAAAGGGTTTGGATTACCACACTAAAACACTCTGTCCAGAAATGTCACTGGCAGACAGAAGGGAGAATATGGAGTAAAAATATTGTGGACTGAAGCAATAATCATAAATGAGGTCATTCAATGAACTAAATAAATGGAAACAATTTCAAACTCGTTAACACTTTTATATATGACTTATTTTCTTACTAGAACAATTATTATTACAGGTTTCAGATGGTCATGAGTATAGAACTGAATTAATATGCCATACAACTTAGTCTCCTGTGAGGGAATGTACTTTTTACTTGTCCGGAAATAAGAATGTATGCTGATAACCAAAAGACAAATAATGCCAAACTTCTGGGTGTCATTGTAGAGACACTCCCCTGTTCTTCCAAAGAAGGGATGAAGATTGACTACCTCAAAATGTTTTCTTGTCCTCTAAAATCTAGAGTTTGGGCAAACAGAATCTCCCATAGCAAATAAGCCACAAGAAAGACAGGCACAGAAACGGTTTACTATATCAGTTCTTTCCATAAGGATTTTCTCAGGTAAAGGTGGTTAAGCTCCTAACTTTGGACTTTGTTTCTTTAATGAGCCCTCCTCAGTTGATCATGGTTGATTGGTTATATCAACTGCTTCCTTCCTATACCCTGACTCACACACTACCCCTGATATATTTTTGTTTATATAGGTATAATTCCAAAATAATTCATCTATGCTGCTCACATAGTGTCTAGCATAATATTTAATATGGAAGTATATGAAGAAATGTTTTTATTTAGACAGGAATTGGAAGCAACAAAGCTTCAAAATTGTTATTTATCCTGAGGGAAAATGAATAATATCTGATTCATTAAGATCAGCAATAAACAATAATATAGGTTAACCACATTCCAGTTATAACCAAATTTGTGCCAAAGGCCCATGTGTTAATTTCCATTCTATTCTACTGAAATATGATAAATTTAAATAAATTCTTCGCTATTTCTCTACTTTTCTGATAATATGTAGATGAAACCATGTACATAAAGCACATGAATAACTTACCTTTGTTCAGTAAAATGTTATATTTGAAAACAGATTCTTCCATTTAAATATATATTCTCAAACAAAAGACTAGATAGAAATTCATGTTTTCAAAATATTTATATATATTTATTTATTTATTCACTTATTCAGTTTCAAGCAGAGAGGTGGGTAAGGAGAGAGAATGGGCACACCAAGGCCTGCAGCTACTGCAAATGAACACCACATACATGTGCCACTTTGTGCATCTGGCTTTACTAGTACTGGCAAACCAATGTCACTAGGCAGGAATTGTAGGCAAGTACCTTAACTATGGAACACTTGATATTCACCAAAGTGCAATTTTTCAATGAGGTTCTGAAACCATTAGGAAGAGGGACCTTGCTGGAGGAAATGGGTGGCTAGACGCTGGCATTGAGTATACAGGACAATCTCATATGCTTTGCTTTCTCTCTGCTCACAGGTTCATGTTCCTGTCACCAAACCTTCCCTCCATAAAAATTCCCTTCAAAACTGTAAGCCAAATTAAACCCTTTTCCTTCAATAAATTGCTGTTTCTTGTTTTTTTTTTTCTTTCTACAATTTTTATTAACATTTTCCATGATTATAAAAAATACCCCATGGTAATACCCTCACCCCCCCACTTTCCCCTTTGAAATTCCATTCTCCATCATATTACCTCCCCATCTCAATCATTGTACTTACATATATACAATATCCACCTCTTAAGTACCCACCTCCCTTCCTTTCTCTCCCCTTTATGTCTCCTTTTTAACTTACTGGCCTCTGCTACTAAGTACTTTCCTTCTCACACAGAAGCCCAATCATCTGTAGCTAGGATCCACATATGAGGGAGAACATGTGGCGCTTGGCGTTCTGGGCCTGGGTTACCTTGCTTCATATAATCCTTTCCAGATCTATCCATTTTTCTGCAAATTTCATAACTTCATTTTTCCTTACAGCTGAGTAGAACTCCATTGTATAAATGTGCCACATCTTCATTATCCATTCATCAGTTGAGGGACATCTAGGCTGGTTCCACATCCCAGCTTTTATAAATTGAGCAGCAATAAACATGGTTGAGCATGTACTTCTAAGGAAATGAGATGAGTCCTTAGGATACATGTCTAGGAGTGCTATAGCTGGGTCATATGGTAGATCAATCTTTAGCTGTTTTAGGAAACTCCACACTGATTTCCACAATGGCTGGACCAGATTGCATTCCCACCAGCAGTGTAGAAGGGTTCCTCTTTCTCCACATCCCTGCCAACATTTATGATCATTTGTTTTCATGATGGTAGCCAATCTGACATGGAATCTCAATGTCGTTCTAATCTGCATTTCCCTGATGACTAGTGACGTAGAACATCTTTTTAGATGCTTATATGCCATTCGTATTTCTTCCTTTGAGAATGCTCTATTTAGCTCCATAGCCCATTTTTTGATTGGCTTGTTTGCTTCCTTATTATTTAACTTTTTGAGATCTTTGTATATCCTAGATATTAATCCTCTATCAGATATATAGCTGGTGAAGATTTTTTCCCATTGTGTAGGTTGCCTCTTTGCTTTTTTCACTGTGTCCTTTGCAGTGCAAAATCTTTGTAATTTCATGAGGTCCCAGTGATTAATCTGTGGTTTTATTGCCTGAGCAATTGGGGTTTTATTCAGAAAGTCTTTGCCAAGACCAATATGTTGAAGGGTTTGCCCTACTTTTTCCTCTAGCAATTTCAGAGTTTCAGGTCTGATGTTAAGGTCTTTAATCCATTTGGACTTAATTCTTGTGCATGGAGAGAGAGAAGAATCTATTTTCATCCTTCTACAGATATATATCCAGTTTTCCCAACTCCATTTGATGAAGAGGCTGTCTTTTCTCCAATGAGTATTTTTGGCATTTTTATCGAATATTAGGTGGCTATAGATACTTGGGCTAACATCTGGGTCCTCTATTCTGTTCCATTGATCTACATGTCTGCTTTTGTGCCAGTACCACAATATTTTTGTTACTATGGCTCTGTAGTATAGGTTAAAATCAGGTATGGTGATACCACCAGCCTTATTTTTGTTGCTCAGTATTATTTTAGATATTCTAGGTTTTCTGTGATTCCAAAAGAATTTTTGGATTGTTTTTTTCTATTTCCATGAAGAATGCCTCTGGAATTTTGATAGGGATTGCATTAAATGTGTAGATTGTTTTTGGTAATATTGCCATTTTCACAATATTGATTCTTCCCATCCAGGAACAAGGGATATTTCTACACTTTCTAGTGTCTTCTGAAATTTCTCACTTGAGTGTTTTAAAGTTCTCATTGTAGAGATTCTTTACTTCCTTGGTTAGGTTTATTCCAAGGTACTTTATTTTTTTGGATGCAGTTGTGAATGGGAGGGATTCTCTGATTTCATCCTCTGTGTGTTTGTTGTTAGCATAAATGAAGGCTACTAATTTCTGTGTATTTATTTTGTATCCTGCTACATGGCTGTAGGTTTTGATCAGCTCTAACAGTTTCCTAGTAGAGTCTTTAGGGTCCTTTATGTATAGAATCATGTCATCTGCAAATAATGATAACTTGATCTCTTCCTTTCCAATTTGTTTCCCTTTTATGTGTGTCTCTTGCCTTATTTCTATGGCTAAGACTTCCAAAACTATGCTAAATAAAAGTGGGACAGTGGACACCCTTGTCTTGTTCCTGATTTTAGTGGAAAAGCTTTCAGTTTTTCCCCATTTAGTAAAATGTTGGCTGTAGGCTTGTCATAAATAGCTTTTATTATATTGAGATATGTTTCTTCTATTCCCAGTCTCTGTAGGACTTTTATCATGAAGGGATGTTGGATTTTGTCAAATGCTTTCTCTGTGTCTAATGAGATGATCATGTGATTTTTGTTCTTCAACCCATTTATATAATGTATTACATTTATAGATTTGCATTTACTGATCCATCCCTGCATCTCTGGTATAAAGCCTACTTGGTCAGAGTGAATGATCTTTTTGATATATTCTTGTATTCTGTTTTCCAATATTTTGTTGAGAATTTTTGCATCTATGTTCATGAGGGAGATTGGTCTGTAATTTTCCTTTTATGTTCTATCTTTGCCTGGTTTTGGTATCAGGGTGATGCTGGCCTCAGAAGGAATTTGGTAGAATTCCTTCTTTTTCTATTTCCTGGAAAAGCTTAAGAAGCAATGGTGTTAACTTTTCCTTGAAGGTCTGATAAAATTCAGCAGTGAATCCATCTGGTCCTGGGCTTTTTTTTAGTTGGGAGATTATTGATAACTGTTTGGATCACCATGCTTGTTATAGGTCTATTTAAGTGATTAATCTCATCTTGATTTAATTTATGTAGGTCATATAAATCAAGGAAATCATCCATTCCTTTCAGATTTTCATACTTTGTGGAGTATATGCTTTTATTATATGTCCTGATGATTTTTTTGAATTTCTCTGGAATCTGTTGTGATGTTACCTTTTTCATCTCTGATTTTGTTAATTTGTGTCTCTTCTGTCTTTCTTTTGGTCAGATTTGCTAAGGGTTTATCAAACTTGTTTATCCTTTCAAAGAACGAACTCTTTGTTTCATTAATTCTTTCCAGGTTTTGTCTGGCTGGGGTTCTAAAGGCTTCCTGTATCTGTATTGGCACCTCTTTCCCAATTTGGGGGAAATTTTCTTCTATGATTTTGTTGAAGATGCCTACTATGCCTATGGAGTGGAATTCTTCTGCTTCTACTGTGCTCTGAATTCTTATATTTGATCTTTTCATAGTGTCCCAAATATCTTGAAATTCCCACTCATACTTTTCTATAAGTTTGTCTTTCTCTTTGTTGGCCTGTATTAGATCTGCCACCTGGTCTTCTAGCTTAGATATTCTGTTCTCTCCTTCATCCATTCTACTGGTGAGATTTTCTACAGAGTTTTTTATTTCATTAACTGTGTTCTTCATTGCTAGTAATTCTGACTGGTTTTTCTTTATTATTTCTGTTTCCTTATTTATGTCTTGTATTGTTTTCTTTATTTCATGAAATTGGTGTCCTGCGTCTTCTTTGATTTCCTTTTTGATTCCTTTTATTTCCTCTTTGATTTCTTCTTTTATTCCTTTGATTTGTTCTTTGACTTCTATGAACATATTTACAATCATTCTTTTGAAATCTTTCTAAGGCATTTCCTCTAACTCTTTCTCATTGGCGGTCATTTCTGATGCATTAATCCTTTTAGGTGGATTTATATCATCTTGCTTTTTAGTGTTTTTTTGTGTTAAAATGTATATGTTTTTGCATCTTGGATTAAGTTAATGTTTGGATTTTTTAGCTAGCTGGGTATTCTTAGCTGTATCAACTGATTTGTTGCTATATATTTTCAGGGTAGGAGCTTAAGGTGTTAGGTGTGGTTCTTAAGGCTCTCAGAGTATCTACAAAGGTGTTCCTAGGGGTTGAGTTTCCCTGCTATGGGAGTATTCAAGTAGACTGAGTGAAATAAAATACAGATAGATTCTAAAATTTAACTAGACACTGTACACATTCAATCAAAACAGCTCCAAGTATTTATGCAAGAGTAGTTATTATAACAACCAGATCCTCTATCAACAAAGAGGTTAAGATTTCTGGTCTGTTGAGGGATCCAAGTCAGCTTATGACCAAGTGAGACCCTTCCCTGGTGCAATCCCAGTTACCTTGGATGATTTTGTTCTCAGTCGAGTTTCTGCCTGGGTCATTGGGCTACTGTTCTGATTTCTGGAGCTGTGCACTGGCTTTTCTTGTGGGTCAAACTGAGCCTGGCAACTGTGGTCTTGCAGATCAGCACCCCACTGATGGAACTGCTGCTGCCGCTGGATCTGTTGCCGCTGCTGCTAAAGCTGTCACTGCTGGTTCTGTCATGGTTGCTGCTGAAGCTGCTGCTGCTGGGTGACCACTGCTGCTACCTTTGCTGCTGCTGTAGCTGCCACTGCTGGAGCCACCACTGCTGCCACTGAAGCTGCTGCTGCTGGATCTGCCGCTGCTACCTCTGAGGCTTCCGCTGGTGCTGGTGCCAGAGCTGCTGATGTTGCTGCCGGACTCTGCTCCTGCCTGGGTCCCGCTGTTGGCTCAAGTTGACGTGGCCAGGTCCCAGTACCGCTGCTCTGTTCTCTGGAGCTGGACACAGGTGGTGGGGGAGGGGAGGGAGCCACAGCTGTTCTAGTTCTCTTGCTGTTCTATGTGTTCTTCTACCTGGTGATCTGTTCCTCTGCTGTTCGCTGCCACTCTCCCTTCACATTTCTTGAGTTGCGGAGAGCTCCAGTGTGAGTAGAAGCTCCCCTCACCTGGCTTTTCCTGCAGCTTGAGCTGAGCCTGGTGGCTTTCTGGTGCGCTGATGCCGCCACGGTCGGTGGACCTTCCGCGGCCACTTTTGCGGACCTGTGTGGGCTCTGGATGCTCTGGATCTCTTCTACTTCTCCACTGCTGCTTCAATTTCCTACACACCTCACTTTTTAGTAAAAGTGTATTTTGCTGAATTTTTTTGGTCTTTTACCCCCCTAGGCTGCTTTGATGTGGTACCTATGCCGCTATCTTAACCGGAAGTATGTTTCTTGTTTTTTTTTTTTTTTTTTTTTTTTTTTTTTTTTTTTTAATAGGAATGAGAAACTAACTGAATCTTAGACTTACTGGTTCTCCTAGATTAGTTAGCCTGAAAGTTCCAAGGACCCCACTGCCACTTGCTCCCCAGCTCTGGGATTACAGGGTCGCACTACTCTTTGAGGTATTGTATGTGGGTGCCATTAAAAATTAAGAGTAGAATATTCAATTGTAATTATTTTCTTTGAACCCAACAATCTTTCAATAACATCTTAGGTGAAAGGTAGCTGAATGCTGATATTTGTGACTTCTAATGGTGTACTTAAGTTGGAAAAATTATATTTGATTTGTGTTTAGTGATGTATTTTTGAAGGTCAGTCTCATTTCCTTGCATTGTTTTATCATTGTTGGCCAACAAACATCTTCTACTTTTTCATATGACATGGAGCTTTACAAGAAGAAGAGTTATTATAAATTGTACAAGTTTTATTGTTTGTAGTGAAAACAGTAATAGGTGGCAAGTAGTAGCTGAGAAAAATCAAAGAAAATATAAAATACAGAGAATGTACACTGTAAGAATATTTATTCAATCATTCAAGTGTTTAAAATTGCATATGGAGTCTGTCTATATACAGGAAGATAAATAGATGATAGATTAATGATAGATGAATAGATGAGAGAGGAAAGATAGATAATTTATAGATGATAGACAATGACAGACAGATGAGAGAAAGATAACAGATCAATGATAACTACTTTCTGAAAATGGATCAGACTGTCTGTTTTAATGTCAAAACTACTGGCAATTAAGTCTGAAATGGAGTCTGAAATGAATGTCCAATAAAACTCACAATCTGTTTATATTCATTTTGGTTAAAACAGGAGACTGCTCCCTAGGTAACATAGTCTCATTTCAGGATTTTTGTGGCTCCACGCTTGAGTAGTCCACCTGCTTAATGGCCTTCCAGACCACATATGGAAAACTCAGAGGCTAGCAGTCTCAGCTATATTTTGGGCCCCTCCATTCATGCACAAATTTTGGAGAGTTGAACCCTAGCTTCCGTGTATGCTTGAATCACATGACTATGCTCTGATAAGAGCACATGGAGACATGTAAGTGTGGGAGACATCTGTGAGAGCATAAATTCACAATCCAAATAAACCTTTCCTTTATGAAAAACTATCAAAAAGTATTTCATTTGAATTTCATTTTCTCTTTCCTCACTACTCCCATAATCCCAACAGAGAGAGAGATGACCTGGTTTGTCATCATACTGTATGTCCTGACTTCTTTCTATGAAGAACCAAAAGCCTTAAAGACTACCCATCCCAGGAGACATAATTTTCTCCCCTTTGCTGTGGCTGTACCGTTTGTTATTGTTCCTTAAAGTATGAAACTGGAACTGACATTCTGGTTATTTTTCCCCTCCACTGAGCCAGTTCTTCAAGTTGCTAAAGAAATAAGGTCCCACTTTTCTTTCCCAGTGGTTTTAATCCTCTTGGCTTCATTTTGAAAATGTAAAATGAAGAGTCAAAAACAATTTGATAGGGAAGTTATAATGCATTTGGGACACTATTTGCAAACTATTAGCCATAATATCCAAACTGGTATGATTTAGGCAGCTTTTTATTTTCATTATTCCATTTCCCTATTTTAAGCCACTTTTCTGAGGGGCATAGAAAAATGATATAGATATAGATATATATTAACATATATAGATACCTGATATTCTTATTTTAAAAGTGAAAAGTTCCATTGCAACTATTGCTAGTCTCATTAAAACTATTAATTGCATTTTTCTTGCCTAAAATGGCTCTAGTGTTCAAAGTTTCAGAAAAAATCATACTTATATGAGTATATTGGAAATTATGAATATGATAAATACAATATTTAATTTTATGAGCACTCTCATAACTTATAGCATGACTTTGAGTTATGACTCTGATAGGTCATATCTGGAACATATATATATATATATATATATATATATATATATATATATATATTAAACATATATATATATATATATATATATATATAATATAAACCGAATGTGTTGTTTTATATATATATATATAAAACAACATATTAGGTTTTACTAAATTTTGAAATGACAGTAAAAATTGGTTCATTGATGTGACTGATACACCATCAATCTTACCTAAAACTTCCAGAAAGGCTTTGAGAGCTATCAGCAGAGCTACAGAAAAGTTAAGTTCACTCTAATGGATTCTCAAACAACAACAATTAAACTCCTCTCTGAAGAAAGATGGTCAAAGAGTCTGTTATAGCAATTAGCTGTAAAGCTTCCACTAACACACATCCAGAAATAGAAAAGTGCTTTCCCTTTAATCCTCTACATTTTGAGTTTTTACATACTTGAAGAGCACCACATGGCATACCCTCCCATGAATGGAGTGCCCTCAAGATCCTTGGACTTTAGATGATGACATAAGCATGGGGTAGAGTTTGACGTATTATAACATACCTAATTGTGTACTAAAAATACTTGATGAAAGGTATAAAAATAAAAGTCAGTTTGTACTATCTTGAGTTTGCTGGAAATAATTTACAAAATAGTAGCAGATGTGTGGTAGATGTTTAATAAAGGAGAAAATGAATCCATGCAGATGGAAGTTTATATGAAATTTAAACCATTTCTATTCCAGCAAAATCCAGAGTGAGACTAACTTGTCATGAGAAAATAAGGATTTGATAGACAGTTTTAAGGGCTTGTATCTGTTTGTAGTACCTACTCTAGAAATATTTGTAGACCACCCACATTGCACATAGCTAAAGATGAGGCTACTGTATAATTAAGCAACAGAGAGAAGTCCCCACACTTCAATAGTTCACTCTAGAGAGGATGGTATTGTTATTCACAGCTTAGGTTACATGCCAACAACTACAGGCCAATAGCTGCCCTAATAAAGAAGGCACAGTCCCTAGACTTCAGAAGGCTTGCCTTCCAGCAATGTTTATAATTATGGATTCAGGTTGTTTCAGAGCATGCTTTTCTAATTGGCAAGCTAAAAATCAGAAAAGGGCTTGTATGAATGAAAGGTGTTAGGCTTGGCATTCATGACGCATAGTATATATGAACTCTCAATGGAGAATTTAATGATGGTTTTTCAAAAATATTCCTTGACTGCACAAAGAAGCATGTGATCCTGGTGAGTCTTGGGTCTAGTATCCTACAATCAGCCTCTGAGAGGGTCATCGCTAATTGCCTGAAGGTGAACATGATATAACACAACCTTGTTTTATCTGTTCTTTGTGCAAAGTGTGCCGGGAGCTACTAATGTGACGGTTCTAGCATCATAATTTACAGAGCAGTTTGTGGGGATTGTTTTGTGCCAACTTCTTAATGGCTGTATATGTAATAATGCCTGGCATATATCAAAATTAGTTTGCAGCAAGTACAGTTCTGAAGAGTTTAAGGGAGGCTGGGGAGGAGGGCTATGCTCCCTCAGCTATCTTTGAAAACTACTCTAATCAATACATATAAAACTTAAAATGAAAGAGTTAAAAGTTATGCTTAATCAACTTGGGTCACATTTATAAAAAAGTATATCTTGATGGAGAAAGAGACAAATAAATAATGCCATACAAATTGTATATTGTTAAGTATTGAAGAAATACTTCCAAGTGGATAATGATTGATCCAAGACCTGAATAAGATACAGTGGATTAAGTAAAAATTATCACTCACAGTACTACAGGTTTTTGTGAGACAATAGGATCCAGGAGAACATTCATTCTAAAGTATGCATAAACCAATGTGGGGAAACCAAGGTACTTACTGCTCAGCTTGCAGGATGATTGCACCAAGACGACATAGTTGTAGCTCAAAAAGCACAATCGTACCATCTCATTGCATGGTCTGCAGAGGAAGTTGCCACCATCATTTCAAGATATAAACTGAAATTGGAAACAAGATCTAGTGCCCCTTCCAAGTCAGAAGTTATTCGCATTCTACACACCCCCTAGCCTTTGATGTAAATGAGAACCAAGGAAAATATCAACTAAAGAGATTTCCTAAGATATAATCCATGCCCCTGACAATTTAAGTCATTTAATTAGTATAATGTAGTCATTTTAGCATGTTTTCCAAGTTGTACGATACCAGCAAAGTCATGAGCCTAACTGAAGCTCGGCACTTATTGGGATTCTCTCCCTATATCTTTCTCTGAAACCTTTTCCTTTTCAGCCAGTGTCAACATTGTCACCCTTCTGTCTGTGGCTTTGCCTATCCTGGACTTTTTTATTTAAAAGAAATCTAACTATAATACATGAGAATCTTTGTGATTCTTTGTTTCATTCAGCATAATATTGTCATGGTTAATCCATGTTTTAACATTTAAGAGTACTTCATTTCATTTTATTACCACAAAATATTCCATTACATTATATGGATATATCCTATTTCATTTATTTACTCATCATTTGACTGATCTTTGTTTGTTTTCATTTTTTTAAATAATAAATCAGATAGTCATGAGCATCTGTGTGCGTGTTTTTGTGTGGACATGTTTTAGCTCCCCTTGGTCATGTACCTAGGACTGAAATTAGACTCAGACCATAATTCTATAGTTCACATTTTGAAGAACTTAGACTACCTGTAATGGGATATTTTTGGAGTTCAGGAAGAGTCCATGAACTCGAAACCCCTTTGTTTTTATCTGTTTTAACAAATAATTGAAATAAGCACACTAAGGAGAATTCGGGGGAGTAGATAAATCAAGGTTGGGGGCTAGACACAGCCACTCACATGGCCTGACAGCCTGTGTGGGAAGCTGAGCATCAGTATTAAACAAAACGTGAGAGGAGTTTTTCAGGGAAATTTTAGAACTAAGAGGTAATAAGAGAGTGGAGAAAAAAATATCTGTTCCCCACTCTTGCAGGCTTCAAGAGTGTGAGGAATGATCTTAATGGTACTGGGACCCAAGAGATTCAGGTGTGGAGAGGTGAGCAGCTGAGAACAGAAAACAGAGGAAGCTGGCTCTGGGTAAGCCTCTATTTATAATATTATTGTGGTGAGCTTTACTCTTAGGCTCACGTGAGTTCTAGAGAAAGCTAATTGGTCTGGACTCAGAGGGCTGGCTCAGGAAGAGGCCAGCACACCTCAGCAGTGAAGGAGAGAGAGCTGGTTGGATGAGCCAGAATCAGATGCTGAACTGATTCTGCTGAAGCACGCAGGTGACAACACTTTTTTTGTTACATTTTTGGGCCCTTTCCTAGCTGACTACTTAAAAATAAAAGCTGCCTAACTAATTTCATTTCATACCTTCCAAGGCTACTGTAACATTTCCAGCTCTAAGTCTACTGCCTGAGCTTTATTCCTTGAATCTTGTGTGTTTCTTCAAAGCTCACACATCAGAGGCCTGTCCCTAGTACAGACATGTCCATAAGAAAGACCTTTGGGAGGTAGTTGCATTTTGAGGGCTCTGACTATGCAAATGGATAAATAATCCAAGTATATATATTCACAGATCAAAGGTTCAGGATTTCTGACTTTGCACCCCTGATGTCATGAGGTCAGCTGTATTGGGCCTGATATGATGTTTGTTACCTGACATGATGTCCTTTCTTGTTGCAGGTCTAAAATCAGAGGAACCAGCTAAACATGGACCAAAATCTCTGAAACCAGAAATCTAACTGAATCTCTCCTCCTTTTCAATTATTCATCCCGGGTATTTTGTCCCAGCAATATGGAAATGACTAACAAAGAGAAGGTTCCAGTTGTTTGCAATGTTATTTACTTTTTATTTTTTAGCAGCAGAAACCCATTTTATAAATGAAAATTTCCTCAGAATTCCATTGTGTCAGAGAAGGGTAAGAGTAGGGCAGGAAATAGGAAGGGGCAGTCCTGTCCACTCAGCTGACTGTTCCAAGTGGGGTTGCCTGGCTCTCTTTAGAATCCTGAGAGCTGGGCACCTCTCTATTAGCCCCAGCTAGACAAAGAAGACTGGGTTTCCAGGCTGTGCTTCAGAGAGATGAACCTGGAAAGAAAGAGAAGCAAGTTGAGCCAAGTCAAGCCAGAGTCCCTGACCTTGATGCAGTCTGCCCTCACAGTGCAAAATGCAGGCTTGGGATGTGATTGGCAAAACACTTATTGCCATACACCTGTTTCACTGGCTGGGCATAAACTGAAAACAAGACTTCTTACACCTAGAGTCCAGAGCTTCAGGGAAGCTTTCTCCGGCTGAGGCTCAAGCACAGCAAGTGCTTACTGAGTATGCACAAGGTGCTGGGGTCCATCCTTAGCATGTCCAAAAATCAAGAAGGTACCTCCTGGAGACAGAGAATGCTAAGACAGAACCTGAGGTAGCAAGAGTGGGCCTAGCGCCAGATGTGATGGAACAAGTCAGTGATCCCAGCGTTTGGAAGGCAGAGGCAAATGGAGCAGCACAAGTCAGTGATCCCAGCGTTTGGAAGGCAGAGGCAAATGGAGCAGCACAAGTGAGTGATCCCAGCGTTTGGAAGGCAGAGGCAAATGGAGCAGCACAAGTGAGTGATCCCAGCGTTTGGAAGGCAGAGGCAAATGGAGCAGCACAAGTGAGTGATCCCAGCGTTTGGAAGGCAGAGGCAAATGGAGCAGCACAAGTCAGTGATCCCAGCGTTTGGAAGGCAGAGGCAAATGGAGCAGCACAAGTGAGTGATCCCAGCGTTTGGAAGGCAGAGGCAAATGGAGCAGCACACGTTTGAGGCCAACCAGGACTACATAGCAAGTTCCAGCACAGCAAGGATTACAAATGAGACCTTAGCTCATAAAAAGAAAACTGATGGGCTAGAGAGGTGTTTCAGTGGTTAAAGACACTTGCTGGCAAAGCTGGGTGGCCTACATTTGATTCCCTAGTACCCATATAAAGCCAAATGTATGAGTGGTGCATGCATTTGGAGTTTGTGTAGTAGCTGAAGGCCCTGGCATGCCCATATACTTTCTCCATGTCGGAGTTTCTCTCCCTATCTCAAATAAATAAAAATATAAACACCTCATGGACTAGACAATAGGATGGATGGGGAGGGTGGGGAGGGCATTGAAGGGGTGGGAAACAGTAATCTGGACCCAAACGGCAATGGTACCATAAAATTCTACTTCCTAAAAGGCAGACCAAATGGCTGAACCTTCACTAGACCCTTACAGGAAACACCTGAACCACAAGACACTGGAGAGGGTAGGATCAAGACTAACCTAAATCTTCTACATCTTCCCTCCCTCCCTTTCTCCCCCTCCCCCCCTCCTCTCTAACTCTTGTATATAAGTTATGTTTTTCTTCAATTTTTTAGTGGGCACTGACCTGTAACCTCCACTACCAGCTTGGGGCTACCATCCACAATAAACTTTTGATCAGAGAAACGTACAAGGTTTCCCAAAACAGTGACAGACTTCTGTCAGAGTACTTGATGACCCACCAAAGGTCAGTGGTAAGACACTATTGCTGAAGACTCCATACGCAGCTGACGCATAAAATGGAATGGCATGGCTGGAAGCCAGGAGAGAGTCAGTCCCCAGACAGTCAGCATGTCTAGTGCCAGAAGGTGCTACATGGGTGATGGGGGGAAATGATCAATATCTTTCCAAGCAACTCAGGGTCTAACCTAATTAGCAACAAATAACCTGATGTGATGCCCACACAAGTGCAATAGTGGCACACAGCCATGGTGGAGAACCAACTGCTCTTGATTTGGCTAACTGATCCCCTCAGTGGTACGAGACCCATAGCTGGAGCTGGGAATCAAGTCAGAACCATACCCAAACATAAGCCCACTCTCCAATATCAAGCTACCATCAATCATGGGGTACAAGAGGGCCTACACCTATTAAACTCTCTATCAAAAAAGTAAGTGTTATCTCAATTTTCCAGGTGCTAACTTATTCTCCATTGGAGAATCTGCTTCTCTTTTTCAGATAGATGCAGACCCTAAGGAGAGAGCTGCCCCAATGTACCTCAAAAGGGACCTGACTGAAACTAAGGATAATTGGCGAAACAAGCAAGTGTGATGTTTTCCTGATGAGCCGGATACTAGCACAAAGGGGAAGGAGACCAACACAGAAAAAAGTCAACTCCTACCAAACCAGAGAGCCAGAGCCTCACAGGCCCCCAACACCTCAGCACTGAAGCAGACCAAAAATGAACCCAACATGGCTCAGGGAAATTTTGTGGAAGAGGGAGCGGAAAGAATGTCAGAGTCACATGTTGGGTCATGATATGCAGAGACATTTATTGTACCAATAACTGTGGTGTAACTCCACAATGCACGGCCCATTTACATCAACAAGGAGGGTCCATTGGGAGGGGGTAGATCATGGATGAGCCTAAACTATGGTACCAAACTGCCTATATTTGCTGAAAAGAAAACTAATAAATTAAATTAAAAAAAAGAAAGTAAACAAAAGAAAAGTAAGCTCGGCAAGCTCAGAAGGGTATCACAGGTACAGCATGCAGAGCACACTAGCAAGTCACAGAAGATGAAGCAGGAAGGTGAGAATGACCTCCAGATGCTCCCACCCTGCACTATCCCCTTAGGTCTTGCTGGCTGGCATTGAGGCAAACATATGGTTCCAATTTTCCATTAGGTAAATATTTTAAAGTGAGCCTTCAAGATCCCAAGATAGTCTTGGGGACATAAAGATCACTCACATTTGGTTACCACATAACCAAATGTATTTGAATTTGTATGCAGTAACCACTGATCCTATTTTATCGTGAGACTATCTACTGAGGTATGTAGTATATCATCCATTGTTTCTTCAAATAGTTTGAATTCCTTTTATCTTCCATTTTCTTTTTTATCTTCCATTTTCTTTGTAGATTTCATGACTTGCTATTACTAAAATTAATCACATTTTTGTATTATGTTCCAATGAATAATTATTCACCAAATTAACCAAGGTCTGATCCCTGAAACTTTTACATTATGTAGCACATCTTAGCCTTTCAGATAGGATTGAATTAAGTGACTCATGATGAGAATGTCATCTCAAGTTATTTAGATAGATACATCTGGAGATATGAATATAAGAAGGCAGTGTGGTTACAGAAGCAAGATGCTGTCCCTGCTGCTTTGATAAGGAAGGATAGACTAAAAAATACAAGGGCCAATGCTGTAGGTGCTGGGAGAGTCGTAGAAATGGGTATTCTCCTCTAGCAAGTAGGAGACAAAAACCACTGTTTTAATTAAGTGCAACTGGTGTCATACTTTTGACCTCTAGTACTATAAGAGAAAACAAACAAACAAGCTGGTACTTTTTAAAACTAAAGTATGTACTTTGTATGGACCCACCATGTGTTGGTACCATTATTTCCCTCCTACCTTTCCCTGTTCCACTGAGGACCCACCTCAGTGGGATTGCTGGTACTCCCCATGGGATTGTGGGTTAAGTTGTGAGAGCAGCAGTGGTGCAGTTTTAAGTTATCATATTTGTGCTAATGTGTTGTGGAAGTTCAGGAGAAATGTACCTGCATTCTAGTTGGGTTCTTAGGAAAGGAAGTTCTGGTATTAATTTCCTATGTGAAACAGGTAATTGAAAGTGATTTTAAAAGTGAACAAACATTATATGATCAGTAAAATCACATGTTCAACACAGTATTTTACTATTTAAATCTGTAATTGTGGGATGGAGAGATGGCTTGGCAATTAAGGTGCTTTCCTGTGAAGCCTAAAGACCCGTGTTCAACTCCCCAGATTCCAAGTAAGCTGGACACACAAGGTGACACATGTGCATGGAAGGTCACCCATGTGTACAAGGTGGCACATGCATCTGGAATTCTATTACAGTGGCTGGGGACCCTGGTGAGCCAGTTTTCTCTTTCTCTTGCTCTCTCTCATAAAAAAAAAAGGCCAGTATGTTGGGCTTGCCTCGAAAATAAAAAAAAAATCTATAATTGACAAAGTCCATAAAGTTATCCTGTGATAATCATGATATTAAATATAAATGATAAATTAAGAACAAAATCTACTTTGTGCTAACTCAATAAAGAGGTAAGGATGCTTATTTATTTTCAGTTTATCACCAGTCTATATTTCATGCAGTATGCATTTGAACTCCTTTTATCTCCAGGAAAAAAAAAAAAAAAAAAAAGGATTTCCAAATGGTGTCTAAATTCAGTCTTTGTTATCATCAAAGACCTAATGTGCCAAAAATCATAATTCGTACATCACAGTTTGTTATATGAGGATTCAAGAGATAAGCTTTAAAATAGTTCATAGGAAGTGTTTCAAGCTGGCTAGTAGTTACTGTGGTTGCCATGACAATCAAGGGGTTTAGTGGCAGCTGTGTATCAGTCAAAAGCTCAACTTCCGGAGGCAGAGCACGTGGGTCTAGATACTGTTGCAGACAGCTGTTAGATGCATGGCTCTGGAAAAGTCATTTATCATCTCTGCATCTTATAGCATCTCATAACTCCCCTATAAGAAATGTGTTGATAAAAGAACCAGTCCATAGATTTGATGCAGCTATTGGATGTTATAAAAGAAAAACTAAAAAAGTCATGCCTAGTATGTAGATATTGAATAATATTAATCTTTTATACTGGATACTAATTTCATTCCTCTGCCTTACCACATTTGAGATCATCCCATGTCATTGTGTGAAATTATGCATTTAGCCCTTAATAAAGAGAGTCTATATAAACTCATATAATATTTTATCATTCAGTCTGTTATATCTCTTTTTTATCATACTATTTTTTTTTTCATACCCAACAGTAATGGTTAGTTCCCATAATGCAGGGAGAAATTCTCTATTTATCACATATACTCAAACAGTACTGGTGATAAAGACTTCTGCATGTTTGCTGAAGGACATTAGCCTTGGATGGCCACTTGTATGCAAGCTTTTCCTATTTATGAAAGTAGCCTTGTTTGTGATGTCAACTTTAAAACAAACACAAAACAAAGCTCATTTTATAGAATGCTGACTGCACATTCAGGTCAAATCTAAGGAAAGGACACAGCATCTATACAAGCATCTAGAACTGGGTGGAGGGAGACTAGAAGGAAACAGAACAGCACATAAATCTTTATATATTTAGCAGGTTAATTCATAGAATTTGATTCAAAGAAGCATTGTATTGATGACATTCCCCATAGGTTCAATAAATGTATCATCATATTTACTCTTAACTAAAACCTTCGATCAGGTGTAATTGACTCCACTGTATAGTTGAGACATAAACAGTAAGAAAAAGGCAGAGCATAGAGAGAAGTCAGGATTTAAACGTCTTCCTAATCCAGCATCCAAAATAGAAAATGGTTGTATTTATATGTATTTTATCACTTTTCAAATGTTAAAGTTGTTTTCCATATCTTGCTCTTAAAACTGATATCCCCATAAATATATCCATGCATTAGTTTTTGTCAGAACTTTTATTGTTTTAATAACAAAGAACATTGTAGAGATCCTTCACTTCCTTGGTTAAGTTTATCCCAAGATACTTTATTTTATTTTATTTTTGAGGCAATTGTGAATGGGAGAGATTCCACAATTTCATCCTCCACATGACTGTTGTTCGTATATAGGAAAGCTACTGATTTCTGTGTGTTTATTTTGTATCCTGCTACATTGCTAAAAGTGTTTATCAGTGCCAACAGTTTGCTGGTAAAGTCTTTAGGGTCCTTTATGTGTACAGAATCATATCATCTATAAATTATGATAATTTGATCTCTTCCTTTCCAATTTGTATCCCTTTTATGAGTGTCTCTTGCCTTATTGCCATAGTTAAGACTTTCAGTACTATATTAAATAAAAGTGGGGACAGTGGACTTCCTGTATTTTGTTCCTTTTATTATGTTGGCTATAGGTTTGTCATAAATAGCTTTTATTATGTTGAGATATGTTCCTTCTATTCCCAGTTTCTTTAATACTTTTATGATGAAGGGATGTTGGATTTTGCTGAATGTCTTTTCTGCATCTATTGAGATGATTATGTGATTTTGTCTTTCAGACCATTTATATGATGTATTACATTTATTGATTTGCATATGTTGAACCATCCTTGGGATAAAGCCAACTTGGTATAGAGGTGAATTATCTTTATGATATATTCTTGTATTTTGTTTGCCAATACTTTGTTCAGATGTTTTGCATCCATGTTCATTAGGGAGATTGGTCTGTAATTTTCTTTTTTTGTTCCTTTTTTGTCTGCTTTTGGTATCAGGATGTTGTTGGCTTCATAGAAGGAGTTTAGTAGAATTCCTCTCTTTTATATTTTAGGGAAAAGTTTGAGAAGCTGTACTGTTATTTCTTCCATGAAGGTATGGTAAAATTCACCAGTGAATCTATCTGGGCTTAGACTTTTTTTAGTTGGGAGATTTATTTTTTTATAACTTCTTGGACTTCCATACTTGTTATAGGTCTATTTAAATGATTTATCTCATCTTGATTTAATTTTGGTAGGTCATGTGTATCAAATAAATCATTTATTTCTTTCAGATTCTCAAACAGAGGCACTATATTCTTTTTTAATGTTTTAATTCTTATTTGTTTTCTATTCATCAAATACAGGCAGTTTGGTACCATTATTAGGCTCATAGTGACCTACCCCCTCCTCAATGGCCCCTCCTTGTTGATGTATATGGGTCGTGCATTGTGGAGTTAGCCCACAGTTATTGGTATTATAAATGTCTCTGCATATCATGACCGAACATGTGGCTCTGACATTCTTTCCAGCCCCTCTTCCACAAAATTTCCCTGAGCCATGTTGGGTTCATTTTTGGTCTGCTTCAGTGATGAGGTGTTGGGGGCCTCTGAGGCTCTGGCTCTCTGATTTGACAGGAGTTGATTTCTCTCTATGTTGGTCTCCTCCCACCTTGTGGAGGAAAATAGCACCCTTGCTTGTTTTGCCAATTTTCCTTAGTTTCAGTCGGGGCCCTTCTGAGGCTTATATATTCTTAAAGTATGCCCGTATGATTTTATGTATTTCTTTGGTATCTGTTATAATGGTGCCTTTTTCATCTGTAATTTATTAAGTTTTATCTCCTATCTTTCTTCTGGTCAGATTCGCTAAGGATTTATCAATCTTGTTTATCCTTTCAAAGAACTGACTCTTTTTTTCATTGATTCTTTAGATTTTTTTTTTGTTGGTTTCTATTGCATTAATTTCTGCCCTAATCTTTATTATTTCTTCCCACCTACTGATTTTTGGTTTGCCTTATTCTTATTTTCCAAGGCCATAAGGTGAAGCATTAAATTGCTTACTTGTGAACTCTCTAATTTCATAATATAGGCACTTAGAGCTATAAATTTCCCTCTTAGGACTGCCTTCATTGTGTCTCAAAGGTTTTGGTATGTTGTATTCTCATCATCATTTGAGTCTTTAAATTTATTGATACCCTTTTTAATTTCTTCAGTGACCCATTGATCTTTCAATAGTTTTGAGTAACAAAAATAAGGCTGGTTGTATTACCATACCTGAGTTTAAGCTATCTTACAAAGCCATAGTAGCCAAAACAGCATGGTACTGGCACAAAGGCAGACTTGTAGATCAATGGAACAAAATAGAAGATCCATATGTTAATCCAAGCAGCTGAGCCATCTGATTTTTGACAAAAATGCCAAAAATATTCATTGGAGAAAAGATAGCCTCTTTAACAAGTGGTACTGGGTAAACTGGATATCTGTATGAGAAAGGATGAAAATAGATCTTTGTATTTCTCCATGTACAAGAATCAAATTCAAGTGGATCAGGGACATCTATATCAGAACTGAAACTCTGATATTGCTAGAGGAAAGGGTATGGCAAACCCATTAACATGTTGGTATGCGTAAAAAGTTTCTGAATATAACCCCAATTTCTCAGGAAATAAAACCACTAATCAACCACTAGGATCTCATGAAATTACAGACCTTTGGTACAACAAAGGACATTGTGAATAGAGCAAAGAGACAACATACAGAATGGTGGAAAAAATCTTTGCCAGCTACACATCTGACAGAGAATTAATATTCAGAATAGACAAAGAAATAAAAAAAGGAGCAATAAGGAATCAAACAACCCAAATATAAATGGGATATGGAACTAAATGGAGAGTTCTCACTGGAAGAAATACAGATGACATATAAACATCTAAAAATGTGTTCTACATCCTTAGCCATTAGCGAAATGCAAATGAAAACTATTTTGAGATTTCATCTTTCTCCTGTATGAATGGTTATGTTCAAGAAAACAAATGACAATAAATGTTGGTGAGGATCCAGACAATGGGGAACACTTCTACTTTGTTGGTGGAAATGTAATCTGGTATAGCCATTGTGGAAATCAATGTGGAGGCTCTTGAGAGAGCTAAAAATAGATTTACCATATGATCCAGCTATAGCACTTGTAGGCATATATACTAATAACTCTTCTCACTACCTTAGAGATACTTACACAACTATGGTTATTGCTGCTCTTTTCACAATAGCTAGGAAATGAACCAGCCTAGATGCCCCTCAACAGATGAATGGATAATAAAGATATGATACATTTATACAATTGAGCTCTATTCAACAGTAAAGAAAAATGAAATCTGCAGGGAAATGGATGGACTTGGAAGGATTATACTGAGATTTAACCTAGGCTCAGAAAGCCAAACATTGCATGTTCTCTCTCATATGTGGATCCTAACTGCAAATGTATGGACTTGTGTATGAGCTGCAACCAAAAATCAGTAGCCGAGATCAGTAAGCTAGAAAAAGGCTATAAGGGAGGGAGGAGAGGGAAGAAATTAAGAGGATAGTATTTTATATATGTAAGTTGAAGAACAGATTACAGGGAGGGGAAAGGCCTAAGAGAAGCCAGGGGAAAAGATTGTTTCAAAGAAGTGGGGGGGAGGGTCAATCAAAATTCCAGATATTCTGAATAAGACATATGAAAACATACTTTTTTGAACAATGGAACATCCAAAAGCCATAGAATGTTACTAGAAACTTTTCAGTGCCAGGGATGGGATACCTTCTAGTGAGATGTTGTCCAGGGAGGTTCCTGTTGCCTCCAAAACATTACAGGCTATTGCCAAGGCCTTTGATTTCCCTTGAGAAACAGATAGTAAGACCTTATTGCTGAAGACTTCACATGCCTGAGCAGCAAAGTCACTGAGAAATCAAGCTGATGCTAAGCAGAACACCTTCTTCCTATAGAACATCCAACTGAAAACTGGAAAAAAAAAAAAACAAAAACAAAAACAAACTGCACTGTATTCAGCCCTGTGGGAAATAGAAGTCATCAGGAGTGAACATAGTGGACACTAGAAGCCTCAAGTTTAGTAAATCAGGCTAAATGACCAAATGAGTGCAATAGTGGCATGTCTGCTCTGGGGGAAACCAATTGTTCTCTAATTGTACTGAAGGCCTATTCTATGGGGAGGAATACATGCCTGGTACTAAAAACCTAATAATCAAAAGCCTATGGCAGGGGAGGTCATGAGCCTTAGCAGTATAAATCATGTTCTTGTCTAGATAAATGCATAAATTATTCTCACCAAATTGCCCTGAAAGCATAATTATATATTATATATTAATTATATATTAATGCTACTCTCACTTCTGATTAGAGAAGCTTCTCTTTTCAGACTGCGAAGACTACCAGAATGACCCAAAAGGCATCATAGTGCTGAGGAGAAGGGATGGAAAAGTGTCTAGCACTGAAACATCTCACGCCCTCCAAGTCTCAGGGTCCACTGCAGAAGAGGTGGCAAAATAAAAACGTAAGATCCAAAGGAAGGGTATCACTCCTTACAATGCAACTGTCCAGAAAGAAATTGGCATCAGTATCCATGACCTTGAAGCACCTAGCAACACCTACACAAGACCCTCATAATAGGAGAAAAATATGATGATATCAAATTAAAATAGAGACTAATGGAGAGAGGGAGGGGGTATGATGGAGAACAGACTTATGGAAGGGAAAGTGAGGGAGTGGAGGAAAATATCATGATTTATTATCTGTAAGTACAGACATTGTCAATAAAAATATGTATTAAAAATAAAATAGCCTGAGCCAGAGTGAGATCCTACCACAAAAAATCAATCAATCAATCAATCAATCAATCAATCAATCAATAAAATAATGGGCTGGAGAGATAGCTTAGCAGTTAAACGCTTGCCTGTGAAGCCTAAGGACCCTGTTTCAAGGCTCGATTCCCCAGGACCCACATTAGCCAGATGCACAAGGGGGTGCATGCATCTGGAGTTTGTTTGCAGTGGCTGAAAGCCCTGGCATGCCCATTCTCTCTCTCTTTCTCTCTCTCTCTCTCCACCTGCCTTTCTCTCTTTGTCTGTCACTCTCAAATAAATAAATAATGAACAAAAATTTTTTTAAAAATAAAATAAGAAGGAACATACTAGGTAAGAGTGCATGTAATATTGCTTAATATTTCTTACTTAAATACAAGAGTTGGAATTTCTTCCTAGCTGGAGTAAGAATAAAAAACTTGGGCTCATTACCAATATACTATTCTTTAATCTTTGTGAATTTGATAGGTCATACAAAATATTAATTGACATGATTAATATAACACTTAGGTTAGGTTTCTGTATATTCAGTATCCATGAATAGTGCATAAATTACTTACTAATACCTTTAGAAAAACTGAAAATAATTGGATCTTTGAAACTGGTTTGTTGGACCTCTTCATATATTAAAATATCTTTTTATTCTAATATACTACCTGGGTTAACTACTTTTTAATTTTATCTCTGGTAGATTTTACATTATTTATTTATTTAAGAGAGTGTTGGGGAGATAGAGAGAATTGGCATGCTGGGGCCTCCAGCCAGTGCAAAGGACCTCCAGATGTATGCACTCCCTTGCGCATCTGGCTTACATGGGTTCTGGAGAATTGAACCTAGATCCTTTGAACTTATAGCTAAGCAGTCTTTCCAGACAAGGATTGACATTTTTTGTTTTAGAGAGATCAATAGTGAGAGCGAGAGAGAGAGAAAGAAAGAATGGTGCACCAGGGCCTTAGCCACTTCAAATAAACTCCAGAGGCTTGTGTAACCTTTGTGTGTCTGGTTTATGTGGTATCTGGAGAGAAATCGAACATGGATCCTTAGGCTTCTCATGCAAGCACTTTAACCACTAAGCTAGCTCTCCAGTCCCCCATATTTGAGTTTGTTTGCAGTGGCTAGAGGCCCTGGTGCTCCATTCTCTGTCTCTGAAATGAATAAATAAATAAAACAATAAAATTCAGCTAAATATCAGACTGAAGTTGAGGGATATGTGGTGTGGAGGATTCCTAGATCTGAAGCCACCTGCTCAAGTTATAACTGCATTTCTGTGATAGAACATAGTAAATGCTATCTACCACTTCCTTTCTTATAGCATAACGTGGCAAAAGCAAGTGTTCTGCTGTATGCTGAGACAATGGGTGATTATGTTTGCCTTCTCTTTTCATCAACCCAAAGCCGTTTCTATTTATTACACCCATAGGATTTTTATTTATTCTTGAAACTACAGCAGTCTGTCCCAATATTTAGCTGTTGCACAATGATAAGATGCCTATTTGCTTCTTGGAGTCTTTCAGAATCCACCTGTAAGCTGTCACAGCATTCGCCACAGAACTTCAGCCTGTAGACTGTTTTGTAGCAGAGAAAATTACTCCCAGAATGTGGCAAAGTCTGGTTTCTGAAATAATGGAGACAGGGACAGTGGGGATTTTATGGATAATTTGAGGAGAAATTAGTGGAAGCAGATGAGTCTATCACTGAGAAGTGTGGAAGTCACCAATGTAAGATAAAAGCCGTCAACTTGCTCAAGGATTCTAATAGCACAAGAACCACATGCCACATGGTGCACCCTGCTCAATTGTCTTTCTGAGGGGAGACTTCCTGCTTTCATGATACATGCTCCCAGGGGAACTAAGGTGAAAGGCAAGGGTTTTTGTTGTTGTTTGTTTGTTTGTTTGTTTTCTGGTCCTCAAGCTTTGTTCCTTTTTAAAATTGTCCCCCCCCCACCCCGCTTTGTAGAAAACAGTGCTGTGAGGCAAGTGTGAGAGAGACGTGTAATGAATGGCTGTAAATTGGCCATGATGTGGTTTACTTCTCTCAAAGTTTTGTCCTATAACTTGCAACCACTCCTACTTTGTTGCTTTTTTTTTTTTGTGAGCATCCAGATAAAACTCACTCTGGCTCTGGAAAAGTTCAGAGTCATTTTCTGTTCCTTATTCTGTTACATTACACTGGAAGAAGCATATCCTCTTTTTCTTCTTTCCAACAGTGTTTGGTCCAGCATCTTGTACTTTGTTTCTTCACCTCATTCAGATATTCTTTTGAAATTAACTGAGAAAATTCCTCAATATTTACAAACCCTATTGCTTGAAGCAAATTCAATAGCTTGCCCAAAGCAACATATCAAATCAGTGGTAGAGTCCAAAGTAGCCATATGGTCTTATATGCTAACCATCATACTGGGAGATGAATAGCCACCACAGACAACACATTTCAACTAATAGGAGATACATGTTTTATGAACTAGGATATAGAATGGATCCTTCACACAAGATGATAAAATGTTACCTGGATTGTGTAACACTTAATTTAAAAAGACTAAATGAGCATGTAAACAAGTGGTTACCATGGTGTTTGGTATACAGTTAGTATTCAACAAGAATGCAGTATCATTATTTAAGTGGCCAAGTGAGTTGCTATTCAGTTTACAGCTAAAAAAAAAAAATATTTGAGGGCTAAACATGAAATCTTTTAGATATCTTACTAGATTTTGATATGTCCTTTGATATTATTATACTGACTATCATTTCACTTCCAGTATAATTTAATTTTTTAAATTATTTTTCAAGCAGAGTAAGCTTTCCATGAACTAAAATAATTTAAATAAAAAGCATGTCTGATCACTTCACTTCATTTCCACTGTGATACATAGACATAAATTCTTTACTTTCAATCTTTTAAAATGAGACTTTTTAATACTCTATCTCTTGCTTACAGGATGGTGACAGTAGCTAATCTTCTTAGTTGTCCAAGTGTAGCCTTCTTGTCCTGGTGATTGCCCTATCAGCCCCTGCCCTTCTTATGAATGTCTGGCAACATCAGGATATCAAACAAAACAATGTTATTTACTACTTCCTTTTATTGTCCTTTTCTATGTTAGCATAAAACAGATCTTTATAAAAAAATGCACCATACTGTGTTTGAAGGCAGAGAAATCAGAGAAGCATAATATGTTCATTGTGACATGTCCCTTGAGGGGATGCAGAGACCCAGTTTTACTAGAGAAAGAAAGGCTGAACCTGCCAGAAACATACACCTTTCTGCATCATTTCACTGCCTAAACTGTGCAATGTAGGTGGAAAAGCTTGATTAATTTTAGGAGAAGCAGATTTTTCCAGGTATTGAAAGCTTGCCACATCATAAATGAATCTCTCTTCAGTAGTTCAGGTTTGTATTGTTTTATCCAACACTGAGGAGATTCTCAGTTACCTGTGAGCCAGTCCCACTCAGGTGTGATCTGAAAATTTTATTAAAGAAGGATTTTCAGGCTAGGAACAATGTTCCAATAAGGAACAATGGAATCTGAAGCTCCAATATAAACATAGATTACTTAATTATTAGTGTAATCAGTTTAATTGCATATTTAATCAATTACTTAATTAGCAGGGCAAGCAATTAAGCTTACACTGGTGTTTGTCACTGTAGCTTAACATAGAAGTAGCACAACTTTAGTTGCAGTGACTGATTGGGAGAGGTCTCAGGTAGCAATATTTTAATTGAGCCATTACTACCAAGATGAAAATAATGACAACTAGCATTACTACCACCATCATCACCACAACCACCATCACCATCTCCTTTACTACCCCACCTCCAACAGCATCACCACCTCCATTACCACAACCATCACCACCATAACCACCATCACCACCACCACTGCAGCTGCTGCCACGACTAATAGAGCTGTGGTATAAACCCAAGAAAATATTTCATGGGTTGCCTTTTTCATAGCACCAACTTTCCTTCATTTCAAGCAATTTAAATTCTGTGCTTTAATGTTTGGTAGGTACGTTTTGAGTAGTTTAAAACAGTAAAGTGCATACTAAAAGAAAAATTGGTAATGTTATTTTTGCAACAAATATGAAATTATTAACTTTTAGATAAAACTTAATATACAAATTAGTTATTTGGCAGATTCACTTTAATTCATAGCTTCACACACATATGGAACATAAAGCTTTTGCAATCATCGGGTTTTGGCTTCATATTTTAAAATAATATTCATTTATTAGATGCTTTTGCTGAATAGAAGTTTTATTTTTATAGGAGGTACTAGAAAACTAAGCAGTCTTGAAGATATGAAAAAAATAGTGAAATATCATGGTTGGGGTCAGTAAAGTGCTTGTCATTCAAGCATGACAACTTGAATTTGATCCTTAGAACACTTAGGTTGGGCCTAAGTGTGCTTGAAAGGCCAGAACTGGGTAAAGGTGTCTATATGCCTGAGTTTGCCCTTTGGCTTTTAAGCATACACAGACACACATGCACATGCACATGCATGCACACACACCCAATGTCATCCTTACAAAATATGTGCTAGTGGTGAGTGACTATAAATTTAATCTTTCTGCTATCACATTAATACTTGCAGAATGTTAATTTCCATGTACAGTGAGTTTAAATTAAAAATAGTATAGTAAGGCTTTTCTAAAAGTAGTGAGGTGATAATCTCTCTGTGATTGGGTGAGTTTACTGAAAGTGATCTGTTCCATGTTTGACCATTTTTCTTCAAATTTAATTGTGTCATTTTTCTTTATTTCTGTGTAAAATTCTATCATGTAGACATACCACATCTTAGTTATCCATTCACCTAATGATGGACATCTGGGTTGATTCCAGCTCTTAGCCATTTCAAATTGAACAGTTATAAACATGGTTGAACAAATCTCTCTGGACTGAGGCATGGAGCTTTTAGGGGACATGGCCAGTCAGGGAATAACTGGGTCTGTTGGTAACTCTACAGTCAGCTTTATTAGGTATCTCCATATTGCTTTCCAAAATGACTGTACCATCTTACATTCCTACCAACAGTGCATGAGGATTACTATTTCTCCACATCCATGCCAGCATTTATTTTCATTTGATTTTTTAAAAATATTTGCTATCCTTACTAGGGTAAGGTGGAATCTCTTAGTTGTTTTAATTTTAATTTCCCTGATTATTAGGGATGATGAACCTTTCCTTAAGTGTGTGTTTGCCAGTTGTAATTCTTTCTCTGAGAACTGCCTGTCTAGTTCTTTGCCCCATTTTGTGAGTGGGTTGTTTGACGTTTTATTGTTTAGGTTTTTGAGTTCTAGAAATTAGACCTCTGTCAGTTGTATAGATGGCAAAAGTTTTGTGACATTCTGTGGGTAATCTATTGGCTTTTCTTATTGTATGTTTGTCTGTGAAGAAACTTTTCAGCTTCATGTAATCCCTTTGCTGAGTGATTGTTTAAGATCCCGCGCTACTGGGGATTTGTTTAGGAAGTCTTTTCCTATTCCTATATCATGGAATGTTCCTCCTATGTTTTCTTCTAGTAGTAGCTGAGTTTCCAGTCTTATACTGAGGTCTTTGATCCATTTGGACTTGAGTGTCATGCATGGCGAGATGAGTTTCAATTTCCTGCATATGGTTATCCAGTTTGTCGAGCACTATTTGTTGAAGATACTGTATTTTTTCCAGCCTATATTGTTAGGGCCTTTGTCAAATATCAAGTAGCTATAGCTAATTGACCCAATGTCTGGGTCCTTGATTCTATTACATTCGTTTGTACTCCTGTTGTTATGCCAGTACCATGCTGTTGTTATTAACATCACTTTGTAACATAGCTTCAGAACAACTATGGTGATGCCTCCTCCACAGGTATTTATTTTGCTGAGGATATGCTTGGATATCTGAGGCCTTTTGCCTTTCCATGTGAATTTTGAGATCATTTTTTTCTATCTCGGTGAAGAACAATGTTGGGATTTTGATTGGAATTACATTAACTCTGTGGGAAGTAAACATGTTTTTCCTTCCTATAAATATGTATTTTAGAAGTTACCAGTTTGTCTTTATTCCAACAAGTTTAACATTTGACCCCACAATTATCATTTTAAAGTACAACAATGTGATTTTTTCTTCTGTCAGTAAATAATCTCCTAAGTCAAAATGTACTATTCCCTTAATAACAATGGCAAGATTTCCTACATTTTAACCTCAATATACCACCCCCATTTGTTCTCCTTAGATGCCTTTTTCTAGATTCATTTATTTATTTTATCATTAATATAATATTTTGCATGGATACATAATATGTTGTTACTCTCTTTTTCCTCATCCCTGCTCCCATTCCATGGGGGACCTTCCCCAATGTAGTTGCAGGTATTCTCAATTTGTGGCGGCGGGGGGAGGGGTCAATGCCTCTGGGCAAGATGTTCTAACCAGTGGCTCTTACATTCTTTCTTCTCCCTCTTCCACAAAATTCCCTAAGCTGTGGTGGGTATGTTTTAAATCTATTTCAGTGATGAGCTCTTAGAAGCCTCTGAATCTCTGCTTTTGTAAGCATTGAGTATCCTCAGAGTCTGTCTCTTTCACTCTGACACTGATTTTCAGGTTCACCATAGAAGCTCATCTCCCTGACTCATCTGTGATTTCAGCTGTGGGTTGGCTGATGTGCAAGTGGTAGTTTATCTTCTTGGGTCAAGCTACCTTTTGAAAAAGAAAAATAGATTATCCAATGGATACTGAAGTCAGCATAGTTTAAATGGACTAATCATCAATTCAAGGAGAGTTCAATGTATGCAGCCCCACTTTTAGTCAAAGACTGGTGAGAGCTTGACACTGGAGAGTACAATCTTTGACTCAATAGCCTTTGTACCTGGTTCCCAATTCCAGATATGGGTTCCTTGACACTGAAAAGATTTCTTAGCCAAACAGAAAGCTATTGGTTACCCACTAAGTCTGTGTGACACTATTTCACTGGTGTGTACATCCTGTCAGAGTGTTTGGTCTGAGAAGCTTAGACCTCTTGTTGCTCAGATGGTTTTTGGCCACATTCCCTCAATAGCTCATATAGTGTTTTTCAGCAATAGATCTGATAACTGTCCCAGGGTCTAGTTCTCTTCTGTATTCCATGAAGGTTTCTTTATGCTGTTTGTTGGCAGCATATGGTGTCTTTAGCAATAGGGTCTTACCTTTTCCCTCAGATGGGTAATCAGGTGCTTTGACAGAAGCCTGTCTTGTTTTGGGGACCTGATCAACAGCTCATTATGAGTAGGAACTGTTTCCTGGTACTGGGAGTTACAGGCCAGAGGTAAAGGTTTGGCTTCATACCACCCTCTCAATGGTCCTTCTTTTCAGGTGCTCCCCCCTTACTCCTATTAGGGGTTATATCCTTTGTCCATCTTCAAGGATAAAGGTCTGTGTCTGTTTCTCCCAACCACTTCTTTCCTTTTCCCAAACCCTTCTATTGTCTGGGCCTTGAGTTGCCTATGTAGCAACTCAAACTGGTCCAGGTTAGGAAACCTAGATTAGTCCATGAGGCATTTGTCTTTCAGTGATTCAGTGACTATGACCTGTTCCAAGGTCCATTTTTCTACAAATTTCATTGTATTGATTTTCTCTAACTGCCAAGTAGAATTCCACTGTGTGAATCTACAACTTCATTATCCAGTCTTCCAATGATAGGCACCTGGATTGATTCCAGTTCTTAGCTATTACGAATTGGGAACCTTTAAACATGGTCGAGAAAATATCTTTGCAGTGAACCATGGAACATTTTGGATAAATGCCCACCCATTAAGGGAAAAACTGGGTCTGTTGGTAGCTCTATGATCATCCCTTTTCAGGAATCTCCAAATTGATTTCTATAGTGGTCATACAAGTTTATATTCTTACCAACAGTAAATGAAGGTTTCTTTTTCCCCAAATCCTCTCCAACATTTCTTGTCCTTTGATTTTTTAATGATTTCCATCCTTACTGGAGTAGGGTAGAATTTCATAGTTGTTTTAATTTGCATTTCTCTAATAGGATGCTGAACATTTTCTTAAGTGTGTGTTTGCCATTTGTATTTCTTTCTCTGATAATTCCCTATTCAGTTCTTTGCCCCATTTTTGGCAACGGTACTTTGATTCTTTATTATTTAGTTTTATGATTTCTTTGTAGATTCTAGCTATTAGGCCTCTGTCAGTGGAATAGCTAGGGAAAATTTGTTCCCACTGTGGGTAATCGATTAGTTCTGATTGTGGTGTGTTTATCTGTTAGCTTCATGAGATCCCATTGGGTTACTGGGGTTTTGTTTATGAAGTCTTTTCCCACTCCTATATCATGGAAAGTGCTTCCTATTTTTTCATCCAGTAGGAGAAGAATTTCAGGTTTTATATGAGGTAATTAATCCATATGGACTTGATTTTAGTGTATGGTGAGTTGAGTGGGTGTAGTGTCATTTTTCTTCATATGGCTATCTGATTTGTCAAGCACCATTTGTTGAAGATGCTATATTTTCTTCATTCTACATTAGTGGCATCTTTGTGAAGACCAAGTAGCTGTAGTTTCTTGACCCAAAGTCTGGGTCCTTGATTCTCTTCCATCAGTCTATATTACTGTTTTTATGCCAATACCATGCTATTTTTGATACTATGGCTTTGTAATCTAGCTTTAGATCAGGTATAGTGATACATTAAGAAGTGTTTTTTTGGCTGAAGATATGTTTGTATATCTGTGGCCTCATGCTATTCCTTATGGATTTTGAGATCCTTTTGCTATCTCTGTAAAGAATGATGCTGCAAATTTTATTGGTATTGCACTAAATTGGTATACTGCATTTGGCAAAATTGCCATTTTCATGTTAATTATACCTATCCAGGAGCATGGGAGGTCTTTCTATCTTCTCATGTCCTCTTCGATTTCTTTCCTGAGTTTTTATATGTTTTCATTATACAGGTTTTTCACATCTTTGGTTATTTATTATTCCAAGGTATTTCATTTTTGTAGTTGTTATTGATGCTATTGAAATTGGGACAGCCTTGCTAATTTCTTTTTCTATATATTTTTCCTTTGCATATAGAAAGGCTACTGAATTTTGTTCATTGATTTTGTATCCTGCCACTTTACTGAAGGAATTTATCACCTTTAGAAGTTTTGAGATGGAGACTTTCAGATCACTTATGTATATGATCATGTCATCTGCAAAGTGGGCTAACATGACTTCTTCCTTTCCAAATTTTTTTTTCTTCATTCTCCTGTCTTATTGCTTGGACTAGGATTTCTAGTACTATATTGAAGAGTGGGCACCCTTGTCTTATTTCTTATCTCAACCGGAACTCCTTGAGTCTTTCTCCATTTAGTATTATTTTGGATTTAGGTGCTTTATATATAACCTTTATTGTATTGAGATATAAACCCTCCCTGTCAATTCTATCCAGTGTTTTGAGCATGAAATGGTGTTGTAACTTGTCAAAGGCCTTCTCTACATCAATTTAGATGACCATGTGGTTCTTGTGATTTAGTTTATTTATGTGGTATAATATGTTGACTGATTTCCATATGGTGAACCATTCCTGTGTCCCTGGGATGATGCCTAATTGATCAAGGTGGATAATGCTTTTCATGTATTGTGGATTTGGATTGCAAGGAATTTGTTCAGGATCATTTCATCAAAATTCATCAGGGATATAGAACTATTTTTCACTGTTCTTGTTGTATCTCCATGTGGTTTTTGTATTGGGGTGATACTAGCTTCATAAAAGGAGTTGGGGAGCATATTCTGCTCTCTGATTATGTGAAATAGTTTGAGAAAAAGTGGTTTCAGTTCTTCAATGAGGGTTTGATAGATTTCAGCTGAGAATTCATCTGGTCCTAGACTTTTCTTTTGGGAGATTATTACCTTTTTAATCTTAATAGATGTGACAGGCTTATTTAGGAGAATAATCTGCTCTGAATTTAGTTTTGATAGGTGTTATGTGGCTAGGAATTTATCTTCTTCTTCTAGGTTATCTGATTTGGTGGGATAGAGGTCTTAGAAGTATGTCCTGATGATTCTTCCTATTTCATTGGTGTCTGTTATGACCTCTCCTTTTTAATTTCTGATTTTGTTAATTTGAGACTTCTCTTTCTTTTGCTTGATCAAATTGGCCAGGGATTTATCAATCTTGTTTATTTTTTTCAAATAACCAGCACTTTGTTTCATCATTTTTCTTAATTGTTTTCTTAGTTTTCAGTTTATTAATTTCTACTCTGATCTAGAATATTTCTTTCTTCTGGAGCACTTACAGTTAGATTCTTCTTGTTTGGCCAATTCATTTAGGTGGAAAGTTAGGTTATTAATTTGGATTCCCTCCATCTTGGTCATGAATACGTTTAGTCCTATGAATTTTCCCCTTAGGAATGTCCTCATTGTGTCTCATAAGTTTGGTAAGTTGTATTTTCATTATCATTAAATTCTAGGAATTTTACAATTTCTTTTTTTGATTTCTTGTACCACATATTCATGTTTGAATGTATGTTGTTCCATCTCCAGGAGCTGGTGGAGTTTCTGGTGTGTCTCTTGTTGTTAATTTATAGCATAAATCATTATGATGTGATATAATGCAGAAAGCTACTTCAATTTCCCTGAATTTATGGAGGCATGATTTATAGCCTAATATGTGGTCTATTTCGATAAGATTCCATGGGCTACTGAGAAGAACTTTTATTCTGTAGAATTGGGGTGGAAATTTCTGTAGATATCTACTAGGTACAGTTGATTTATAGTTTGTTGAGCTCTATTATTCTATTTATTTATTTCATCTTCTTGGTTTTTCAAGGTAGGGTCTCACTGTAGCACAAGCTGACCTGGAATTCACTATATAGTCTCAGAATGGTCTTGAATTCATGGAGATCCCACGACCTCTGCCTTGTGAGCACTAGGATTAAAGGCATGCACCACCACACCTGGATGAGCTCTGTTATCAAACAGTTGGTGGTCTCTCTACTGATGATGGTGAAGTATTGAAATCCCCAGTTATGATAGTGTTGGTATTTAATTCATTTTTGTTGTCAAGTTGGTTTTCTTTTATAAACTGCAGTACACCTATGTTTGGTGCATACGGACTTATGACTGTGATGTCCTCATAGTGGACCATTCCATTTATGAATAAAAGTGGCCTTATTTTCCTTTTTGAATCATTTTGGTTTGAATTCTATTTTGTCAGGTATTAATATAACAGCACCTGCTTGTTTCTTATTTGCATTTACTTGGAATATCATTTTATCTCCTTTAACCCTGAGGAGGTGTATATACTTAATGGTGAGGTTAATTTATTTAAGACAGCAGATAGAAGCATCCAGGTTTTTTATCCACACTGATGACTTGTGTCTTTTGATGAGTGAATTAAGACCATTGATACTTAAGGTTATAACTATGAGGTTCAATTTAATCCCTGCCATGGAATTTATGGGGTTTGGTACTTCCTTGAATTTTTTTACTTTTTTGTGCCTGTTCTAGTTTTGGTTATTGTGATCTTCTTCTTGTAAGCTTTGAAATTAGTTGTTGGACTCTTCTGTGTGGAGTATTCCCTCAAGTATTCTCTGTAGGTTTGGCCTTCTGTTCACATAACCGTAGAGTTGATTTTTTTTTCATGGAAGATTTTCCTTTTACCATCTATTGTAAGGGATATTTTCACTGGGTATAGTAGCTTGAGGTAGAAGCCATAGTTTTATAGACTTTGAAGTGTTTGATTCCAGGTCCTTCTGACTTTCAAGGTTTCCATTGAGGAATCTGATGTAATTCTGATGGGATTGCCTTTGTATGTTGTGAGTTGCTTTTCTCTTGTTGCTTTTAATACTCTCTCTTTGTTTTTGTTGTTAAGAGTTTTAGCTATGATGTGCTTTGTATAGCTTCATGTTTGGTCCTGTCTTTGGTGCTCTGTTTGTTTCTTGTATCTGGATAGGCTTCTGTTTAGATAGATTAGGAAAAATTTCGTCGATAATTTTGCTGAATAATACTTCTGACCTAGAGTTCTTCTCCTTCTGATATACTCATGATCTAGATGTTTGCTTATTTTAGAGAATCTCACAGTTCCTTCAGTTTCCTTTGCATGATTTTTTGAATTTATCA
This sequence comes from Jaculus jaculus, assembly GCF_020740685.1. Taxonomy (NCBI): domain Eukaryota; kingdom Metazoa; phylum Chordata; class Mammalia; order Rodentia; family Dipodidae; genus Jaculus; species Jaculus jaculus. The sequence goes on along the minus strand of NC_059107.1, from coordinate 125,268,076 downwards.
AGGATTTTGACCTCTGGATCAGTTTCTTCTATTTTGTCTTCCAGCTCAGACATTCTGTCTTCCAAATGAGTAACTTTGTTAGTGAGGGATTCTAGAGAAATTTTTGTAAGTGGTATTTGATTTTTTGTTTTCTGCTTTGTTATTTTGCATCATGTCCATCTCTTTTTGAGGTACAATTTCAGTTCAAGGTATGATTTTTCTTATTCTTCCTGGAATTAATTCTTGCATTTGATCAAGTCTTTATTAAACTTAATCACCTGGTTATTGAGATCTCCCATTTGTTAACTCACCTTCAATTCATTTATATCTCTTTTGAGGATTCTAACATTTTATTCAATTAAGTTAAGCCTGCTGTCAAAATCTGAGTGCTCTATGGGATGATGCCACTCAATTTCATTGATTTGATTATTAATTTTGTGATGGTTTGCTTCCAGTTCAGCAATTATTTTTGATCAGGGTCAAATCACTTGTATTATCATTTTGGGATTCAATTTCTGTTGTTTTCTTCATTATTTCATCCTTGGTGAAAATCTCTTGTTTTATTTTTTTAATTATTATTTTTATTTTTCAAGGTAGGGTCTCACTCTAGCCCAGGTGGACCTGGAGTTCACTACTTAGTCTCAGGGTGGCCTTGAACTCATGGTGATCCTCTGCTTCCTGAGTGCTGGGATTAAAGGCTTGCACCACCAAGCTTGGCTGATTTCTCAGTTTTTTGACTTTCATTTGTCTATTTTGCATTGTGGTCTACTTATCTTGAGGAAATTTTTTGTTTTATTGAATGGGAAGCCATGTATTTCATGGTGGGAAGCCAACTGCTCTTGATTTGGTGAACTGATCTGCTTAATGGAATGGAAATCCATAGTTGGAGCTGGGAAACAACTCAGAACCATATCCAAAACTGAGCCAGCTCTCCATTATCAAGCATCCACCAATTATGAGCTAGAAGAGGGCCTACACCTGCTAAATTATCTCTTTTTACTAGTCTTTTCTAAATATTTTCATCATGGAAAAATGAGGCAACTTAAACTTTCTAAACAATGAGCAGGTGTTCTTGAAGAGCTTTGGTCATGGTGTTGTTGTCTTTATCCATAGAGTTAATATAATCTACACTTGGTCATGTCAAATAAGTTCTTAGTAGAGGAAAGCTAATTTATTTTTAGTAAACAAGTTATGAATAGTCAGTCATATATTAATTTCTAATATTTCCCTGAGCTCACACTCCCACATTTGGAATAGGACAAAAACATGATTTGGAGGACACTGGAGAGATGGGATAGCAGATAAGGCATTTGCATGTGAAGCCAAAGAACCCAGGTTTAATTCCCCAGTACCTCCATAAGCCAGATGCACAAGGTGGCATATGCATCTGGAGTTTGTTTACAGTGGCTGAAGGCCCTGGCATACTCATTCTCCCTTTATTTGTCTCTCTCTCTCTCTCTTTCTCTGTCTCTCTCTTTATTTCTTTCTGAAGTAAATAAAGTTAATAAGATAACACAAACTTAAAAAAAATCTCAATTTCATTTTCTTTTCCAAAAATAATTGGATGAATGATATACCTTTGTTCTTCTATGTGTACATCCTGAAAGTCACATATTAGACTTAAATATTGCAGAAAGAAGCATTCATTTGCTTTGACTCTATGATCTCATAATTAGTCATCTTTAATTTAATGATTTAAAATATGTAATATTTGTTCTGGTCAAGATGGTGTCTGCCTAACCTTGCCTCACCTCATGGGGAAGGACAGGCAACAACCTTAAGGTTCATTAGGATATTTAGGGACTTGCTGATTCTATTAGACTTTCAGTGAGAGGATTCAAGAAGCAAATTAGGGAATTTGTGGATTCCAATACTCTCAGGTAGTCCACCAGTTCCCCAGTCTTCTCAAGCAGCCAACCTAGGTGCAGTCCATACCACAAGTTCCTCTTGCACTAACCACAGGCTATGTGGACCCAAACCAGCAGGCTAGCATACCCTACCCTAGGTTTTTCAAGCCCTATGCACATGTGAATGCCATCCCACTCACCACAAACCCCCACCCTTGTGAGCGGACCCAGGCTAGCAGGCTGGCATCCCCACTTTAGGCTTTCTGAGCTCCATGCTCATGTGAATGCCTTCCCATTCACAATTGATCCCCCTCCCCCGTGAGTGGACACAGGTCAGCAGGCTAGCATCCCCTGCCCTAGGCTTTCTGAGTCATTGTGATGGGAAGACCACAGTGCAAAAGAAATGACATAAATAAGATGTAAGTAAACAAAATAAAATGTAAGTAAACCAAACAAGATTGCCCAGACCCAAAATGGATGTCTGTAATCAAAACATAGAAGATGTCTGGAGAGATGGCTTAGCAGTTAAGTGCTTGCCTATAAAGGCTAAAGACCTTGGTTTGAGGCTCAATTCCCTAGTACCTACATAAGCCACATGCACAAGGGGGCACATGTGTCTACAGTTTATTTGCAGTGGCTGAGGCCCTAGGGAGTCCATTCTCTCTCTATCCATCTGCCTCTTTCTCTCTGTTTGTCTGTCACTTTCAAATAAATAAATAAAAATAAAAAAGTATTTAAAAAAATAGAAGAGACAATAAGATCAGAACCCCCAAATGAATATGCAAGCTATGAAACCCTGGCCAAGCAAATAGCAGAACTTGCAGAAACTCAACAAAGGGCCAATAATATGCTGTCTTCACTATATTACATCTAATAAAAAAAAGAACCAGGAAGGGTTCAAAAGGCAGTTAAGTGACCTAAAGGAGAGGAAAAATAAAGAGAACTTCAATAACCAGCTGGCTAAGATCAATGGAGACATAAATAAATGCAAGGATGAATTACAAGAAGCACCAAGAAAATCATGTGAAAAGGGAACTCAACAGAGGAATGGATGGACAATATACATTAAAAGGCAGTAGAAAATACAAATTAAATTTAACAGCCCAAAACTCTATAGAAGCACTCAGGAATAGTCAGCCCTGTGGAGGATAGAAACTCAAAACTGGAAGACAAAACAGAAGAAATAGTTCATGAGTCCAAAAGTTTCAATAAGTTCAGAAATTTTGTGAACAGAATATGAAGGGACTGTGGGATAACCTCAAGTGTCCCAACATTCAGATCAGGGGAATACCAGCAAGGGAAGAAAGTCAGACCAAAGGCAAAGAGAACTTATTCAATAAAATTATCAAAGAAAACTTTCCCACTCTCTAGAAAGAAAGTTCCATCAAGTTACAAGAAGCTAACAGAACTCCAAACAGACTGGAACAAAGGAGACATTCCTTGAAACATATTATCATTAAGACTCTAAACTTAGATCACAAACAGAAAGTCCTCAAACCAGGGAGGAAGAAACAACACATTACATATAAAGTAAACCCCATAAGAATTAGTTGAGACTTCTCAGTGGAAATCCTGAAAGACAGAGGGCCTGGAATGGAACACTGCAAAGTCTAAGAACTTATGGTTTCCAACCCAAAGTACTGTACCCAGGAAAAGTACCCCTCATGATAGATGGTGAAAGAAAAACTTTCCAAGATAAACTAAGCTTTACAATTATATAAATACAAAGTCAAAACTACAGAGAGTACTTCAGGGAATTCTCCACACAGAAAAACCAAATAATCAACCTCAAGTACCTAAAAGAAGCAGATCACAATAACCAAACTCAGAGAAGTCACAAAAACTACAAAGCCCAAGAAAACATCAAACCACATAAACTACAACAGTATGGCAGGTATTAAGTAAAACCTCACCGTTATATTAATGTCTTTAGTTCACCTATCAAGAGACATAGCTAACAGGATGGATCAGATAAATAGACCCTTAAATCTTCTGACTTCAAGAAACCCACCTCAGCACTAAAGACAGACACCTCCTCATGATGAAAGGGCAGATAATTATATTCCAAGTAAACAGATATAAGAAACAATTAGGCATAGCTATAGTAATATCAGATAATTTTATTGTGTTTAACCAAATGTATTCAAAAAAGATTAAGAAGGCCACTTCTCACGTATCAAGGGAACAATCCAAGATAAGGATATTACAATCATAAATATTTATACACCTAACACAATTCATAAAACAAAACCTATGTGACAATAAAGCAGATATAACCACCAACACCATCATATTTGGGGACTTCAATACTCAAGTATCAGCAATAAATAGATCATGTAAACACAAAATTAACAGGGAAGTGAGAGAGTGCAACAAAGCTATAGATTAATTAGACCTAATGGACATCCACAGATTACACATTCTTCTCAGCAGCCTATGGAACCTTCTCTAAAATAGATCATATACAATGCCATAAAGCCTGCCTCCCTATATTTAAGAGGATTGACATAATGACTTACATGATAATAGTTCAGAATGCTGTTTGGCTAGAAATTAGCAACAAAAAATGTCACAGGAACCCAACTAGCTCTTGGAAATTGAAAAATATACTTTTAAATATTAAATGGGGTAGTGGAGGAAATAAAAAATGAAACTGTAAAATTTCTAGAAATGAATGATGATAAAAACACACTGTACCAAAACTTCTGGGACATAATGAAGGCGGTCCTCAGGGAAAAATTCATTGCACTAAATTCCTTCAAAACAAAGACAGAGAGATACCAAATGAAAAACCTAACCACCCACCTAAAGGCATTGGAAATACAAGAAAAATCCAACCCCAAAAGCTCCAGATGGGAAGAAAGGATTAAGATCAGAGCAGAAATTAATGAATTGGAATTAAGAAAACAAGAAAGTTGATGAAACAAAGAGCTGGTTCTTTACAAAATAAACAAGATTGATAAACCTCTGGCCAATTTGATCAAGTAAAAAAAGAGACACTTCAAATTAACAAAATTAGAAATGAAAAGGGAGAGATCACAAAAGACATAAGTGAAATTGGGAGAATCATCAGACTTATTTCAAAAATCTTTACAAAAAAAAAATATGGAAGAAATGGATGAATTCCTGGACACATGCCACCTACCAACTGTAATACCAAGAACAGGCAGAGATACCACAAGAAGATAAAACTTTAGGCCTATTTCCCTGATGAATTTAGATGCAAAGATCCTGAACAAAATCTTTGTAAACCAAATTCAACAAAAAAAAAAAATCACAAGTATTATCCTCCTTGATTAATTAGACTTTGTCCCAGAAACACAGTGGTGGTTCAACATATGTAAATCTGTCAATGTAATACACCACATAAGTAAGCTTATACACAAAAACTACATGATCATTTTGGTAGATGCAGAAAAGACCTTTGACAAAATACAACATCACTTCATGATCAAAGCATTGGAGAGAATAGGCATGGGTGGTTTATATCTCAACATAATAAAGGGTATATATAATGCTTCTAAAGCCAAGATAAAACTAATGGAGAGAGACTGAAGGAATTCCCACTGAGATCAGGAACACGGAAGAGGTGTCTACTCTCACCTCTGCTCTTCAACATAGTGCTGGAAGTGCTAGTGCAAGCAATAATACAGGAGAAAGAAATAAAAGGGACACAGATTGGAAAGGAAGAAGTTAAGTTAGCCCTGTTCACAGATAACACGATCCTATTCATAAGAGACCAGGGAACCTCCATCTCAATAATTTTGTTGAATAAGTTCTCCATGTCTTTGGTCTTGGCTTTTTTCCCTTTCTTGTGTTCCAATGACCTGAATGTTGTGACATTTAAGGGTATCCCCCAGTTCCCTCATGTTCGATTCACAGAAATTTTTGAACTTATTGAAACTTTTGGACTCACAAACTGTTTCTTCTGTTTTGTCTTGCAGTTCTGAATTTATATCCTCCACATGGCTGACTCTATTCTAGCTACAGATGATTGGACTTCTGTGTGAGTAGGAAGAAAACTCAGCAGCAAAGGCCAGTAATATAGAAAAGATATATAAAGGGAAGAGAAAGGAAAGGAGGAGGGTACTTAATAGGATGGCATTATATATATATAAGTAGAAGAATAGATTAATGGGGTGAAAAGGCTCAAGTGAGGTCAGGGGAAGAGATTGAGTAAAGGAGAGGTGGAGAGGGGCTACTAAAAATCTAAGAGGATATAAATAAATTATATGGAAACCTACTTTTTTGAACAACAGAACATTCAGGAGCCATAGATGGTTGCTAGAAAATTTTCAGTGCCAGGGATGGGATAACTTCCAGTGATTTGTTGGCCAGGGAGGTCCCTGATGACCCCACAAATTCATAGGCCATTACCAAGGCCCTTGGTTTCCCACTGAGAATAGATGGTAAGACCCTATTCTTAGGAGCTTCTACAGAGATTTGGGCTTGTTCAATTTGGTTTGCATCTTCTACTACATTTCTATGTATAGTTTCCATCATTATATCGAGTTCCCTTTTCATGTCATTTTCTGATTTTCTTGATGCTTCTTGGAATCCATCCTTGCATTTCTTTGTGTCTTCATAATCTTAGCCAGTTGCTCACTGAGGTCTTCTTCTTCTTCTTTTTTTTTTCTCTCTCCTTAACATCATATAACTGTCTTTGGGCCCCTTCCAGCTTCTTATCTATTGCCTAGTCTAGTGAGGAAAGTATTCACATGATTATTGACCCTTTGTTGCTTTTCTGCAAGTTCTTCTGTTTGCTTGGTCAGGGTTCTGATCCTATTGTCTCTTGTATATTTTGATGAGAGACATCCATTGTGGGACTGCAAGGGTGGATCTATGCTGGCCCACTGGCTTGGGTCCTGGCACAGGGTAGGGGTGGCAGCCAGCAGTAAGATGTTGGCACAAGTGGCAGTGAGTGGGTCAGCATTGGTACCCCTCTCTGAGGTGAGTGGGAAGGCATTGGTGCATGGCACTCATGCAGGCTGGGGGGAGTGGATGGCAGTCATGCAGGGCAGGGAGGGCCTTTGCTTATGAACAGTGGAGCAGGTGGAGCTACAGTGGCCTGGGTCCCCTTGCCTGCAGTTAGTGCAGGAGGAACCTGTGGCTGGGACTATGGCCAGGATGGCTGCTTAGAGGGGATTGGAGGACTGGTGCACAACCCAAGAGTGTGGGAATAAGCCAATTCCTATTTTTTCCCTTCTGCTTCCTCCCACTGGAGATCTATTACAGTCTGCTCCTCCTAGAAGACCCAATAAACCCTTAATTTCTTACCTTTCCTTCCCCAGGAGGTGTGGTGTGATAAGGCAGGTGCCATCTTGGCTGTAAGTCCCATCTCAAACCTTGTAAAGGTGATTAACTCCTTAAGTAAATTAGCAGGATACAAAATCATGCACAAAAATCAGTAGCCTTTGTACATGCAAACACAAAGTTACAAAGAAAGAAATAAGGACATTGTCCTACTTTCAATAGCAACAACAACAAAAAAAAATCAAATACTGTCTGGGGACTGACTCTCCTGGCTTCCAGCCATGCCGTTCCATTTTACGTGTCAGCTGCATATGGTGTCTTCAGCAACAGGGTCTTACCACTAACCTTTGGTGGGTCATCAAGTACTCTGACAGAAATCTGTCATTCTTTTAGAAAACCTTGTAGGTTTCTCTGATCAAAAGCTCATTGTGGGTGATAGCCCCATGCTGGTACTGGGAGTTACAGGTCAGTGCCCCCTAAGAAAATGAGGATAAAAGCTAACTAATATATAGGAGTTAGAGAGGCGAGAGAGAGGGAGGGAAGTTGTAGAGGATTAGGTTAGACTTGATCCTACCCTCTCCAGTGTCTTGTGGTTCAGGTAATTCCTGTAAGAGCCTGGTAAAGGTTCAGCCATTTGGTCTACCTTTTAGGAAGTAGAATTTTGTGGTACCTTGGCTGTTTGGGTCTAGATTAGTGTTTCCCACCCCTTCGATGCCCTCCCCTCTCTCCCCATCCCTCCTAGTGTCTAGTCCATGAAATGCTTGTTGGGTATGTAAAGTATCTTGGGTAGATTCAGGTTAGGTGCTGCAGATGAGTGAGACTATGTGGTGAATTTTTTTCTGTGATTGGGTAAGTTCACTGAGAATGATCTGTTCCAGGTTCAACCATTTTTCCTCAAATTTCTTTGTGTCATTTTTCTTACTGCTGTATAAAATTCCATTGTGTAGATATACCACATGTTAGTTATCCATTCTTCTAGTGATGGACATCTGAGTTGATTCCAGGGAAAATTTGTGGAAGAGGGGGTGGAAAGAATATCAGAGCCACATGTTGAGTCATGATATACAGACACATTTATCATACCAATAACTGTGGGCTAACCCCACAGTGCACGACCCATATACCTCAACAAGGAGGTTCCAATGGGGATGGGGTAGGTAATGGATGAGCCTAATAATGGTACCAAACTGTCTGTACTTGCACAATAGAAAACTAATAAAAAAAAAATAAATCAAATACCTTGGAATAACATTAACCAAGGATGTTAAAAGACCTATAAAATGAAAACATAAAAACACTCAAGAAAGAAATTGAGGAGGACTTGATAAAATGGAAAGACCTCCATGCTCCTTGATAAGCAGAATTAGCATTGTGAAAATGGCAATCATACCAAAGGCAATATACAGATTTAATGCAATATCAGTAAAAATCCCAACATTTCTCTTCACAGAGCTAGAAATTTTTTTTTTTCAAAATTCATATGGGATGGCAGAAGGCCACTGATATCCAAGCATATACTCAGCAAAAGAAACACCTCTGGAGGCAACACCATAAATGATCTAAAGCTATATTACAAAGCCATAGTAATAAAAACAACATTTTACTGGCATAAAAACAGTATTACAGACCAATGGAACAGAATTGAGGACCCAGACTTTGGGACAAGGACCTATAGATACTTGACACTTGCCAAAGATTCTAACAATATAGGCTGGAAAAAAAAAGGCAGCATCTTCAACAAATAGTGCTGGACAAACTAGATAACCATATGCATGAAAATGAAACTTGATTCATGCATCTCACTATGCACAAAAATCATTCCCAAATGGATCAAAGACCTTAATATAAGACCAGAAATTCTACTTCTACTGAAAGAAAAAAATAGGAGGAACTTTCCATGATATAGGAATGAGAAAAGACTTTGTGAACAAAACTGCAGTACCTCAGGAACTTAAACAATGACTCAACTATTGGGATTTCATGAAGCTCTAAAGTTTCTTCACAGATGAACATACAAGAAGCAGAGCCAATAGATTACCCACAGAATGTGAGATAAAAAAAATCTTTTGATGGCTATACAACTGACAGAGTCCTAATTTCTAGAATCTACAAAGAGCCCAAAAACCTAAACAATAAAAATTCAAACAACCCACTCACAAAATGGGGTAAAGAACTGGACAGGCAGTTCTCAGAGGGAGAAATACAAATGGCAAACACAAACTTTAGAAAATGTTCATCATTCCTAATCATCAGGGGGATGCAAATTAAAACAACCATGAGATTCCACCTTACCCCAGAAAGGACAGCAAATATTAAAAAATCCAATGAAAACAAATGCTGACAAGGTTGTGGAGAAATAGGAACCCTCATTCACTGTTGATGGGAATGTAATATGGTATAACCACTATGGAAAGCAATATGGAGACTCATAAAAAGGGTGACTATAGAGTTACCAATAGTCCCAATTATTCCCTTACTAGGCATTTACCATAAAAGCTCCCTGCCTCACTTCAGAGAGATTTGTCCTATCATGTTTTCAGCAATTCAATTCATGACAGGTAAAAGCTGGAATAAGCCCAGATGTCCATCATTAGATGAACAGATATCCACAATGTGTATATCTACATGATGGAATTCTACACAGATGTAAGGAAAAATGACACAATAAAATTTGAAGGAAATGGTCAAACTTGGAACAGATAATTATCATTGAACTTATTCAATCACAGAAAGATAATAGTCACATGGTCTTACTCATCTGGGCCTCCAAACCTGAATCTGCCTGATATTCTGACTTGCCTTATAAGCATCTGGAGAACCAGACAATAGGGAACTTGGGGTGGGAGGAGAAGGTAAAGGTGGGCAGGGGACAAAAAACTGCACCCAAATGGAAATGGTACCATAAAATTCTATATCCTAAAAGACTAAATGTTTGAACCTTAATCAGGTCCTTAGAGGGAACACCTGAATCACAAGGCCCTGGAGAGGGTATGATATAGACTGACCTTAATCTTTTCCTCTCTCTCTCTCTCTCTCTCTCTCTCTCTCTCTCTCTCTCTCTCTATCTCTATCTCTATCTCTTCTCTTATATTACCTCTCTTTTTTCCCTTCTTTTCCTTGGTGATAGCCTGTAACTCCCAGTACCAGTGTGTATGTGGTTAACAGGCACGATGAGCTGTTGATCAGAGCGACCTACAAGGTTTTCCAAAACAAGACAGATTTCTGTCAGAATACCTGATGACCCACCAAAGGTTAATGGTAAGACCCTACTGCCAAAGACACCATATGCTGTTGGTATGGAACATGGAGTAACATGGATGGAATCTGGAGGAGAGTCAGTCCTGAGACAGTTAGCTTGCCTAGTGCCAGAGGGGCTACATGAGTGACTGGGGGAAAATGACCAACATCTATCCAAGCAACTCATGGACTAAGGTACTTAATAGCAAACAACCTGACATGATGCTCACACAAGTGAAAAAGTGTCACACAGCCATGATAGGTAACCAACTGCTCTTGATTTGGCTAATGGATCCACTAAGTGGAATAGAACCCATAGCTGGAGCTAGGAACCAAGTCAGAAACAAATCCAAAAATGAGCCAGCTCTCCATTATCAAACTCCCACCAATCATTGGCTGCAAAAGGGCCTACACTTATTAAATTATCTTTAAAATAATAATGGTTATCCCATTTATCTGGTGCTGACTTCACTCTCCTTTGCAGAATCTGCTTCTCTTTTTCAGATGGATGCAGATCCTAATGAGAAAATCTGCCCATAGCACCTCACCAGGGAAATGAACAAGAGTGCTGCTTTCTTGGTGAATCTTGTACCAGCACATGGGTGAAAAAGATAGACACAGAGAACATTCAATAACCAGATGTCCAGAGACACAGAGGCTCCAAATACCTCATCCATGAAGTAGACCTTTGAATCCAACATGGCTCAGGGAAATTCGCAGAAGAGGATGTGGAAAGATTTTTAGAGCCACATGTTGGAGCACTATGCACAGAGACATTGCTTCTTACCCAAAACTGATGGCTAACCCCACAATGCACAACCCTACAGAGGAGGGAGAACAGGGAGGAGGTTAACTATGCTACCAACATGCCTGTATACACACTGTGTACATAATATAAAACATGAAAATAAGTAATATTTAATATTCCTGACGATGTAAAACATGGTTCAATGCATGTGGGAGGTGGTGTGTGTATGTGATAGGATGTGAGTGTGGTGTATGTCCATGTTTGCAGATGTACATGTTATATATGCATGTTTGTGAATGCAAGAGGAGAACTAGAAGTGTCCTCTATCAGTCATATTTGTGTTTTCTTGAGAAGTCTCTCACCAACTCTGGAGCTGCTGTTTTAGATCATTCTAGCTGACCAACAGGCACTAACTATTCTTCAGTAGGCCTCTGTTTACATGATTGAATTGGAGTTACAGGCCCAAATGGCCATGTCTGTTTATGTGGGTGCCTTTGAATCAAACGCAGGGCCATCAAGCCTGCTCATGCTCCCATGCTTATATGGTAACTACTACAAGCCATTGATCTATGTCCCCAGGCCCAAAACTATGTTTGTTTTATAGCCTGGATATATTGCCAGTCACAATACATTCTTCTAAGGAAACTAACCAACTAAACAAACAAACAAAAAATGAAGAGCAAATACTAGGCAGATGACCTTTCTTTTTCTCTGTCAGTATTTACAGTGTCAACTGGATACAAGATAAGGATTCTTAATATAAATTGTTATGACTACTGAAGGACTTTGCCTTTGTATCTTGGGAATAGGAAAATAAAGTAGTAAGAACTTATATTTGCTTCAGTTGGAATGATAACTGGAAAGCAATTCAAAGGTCATTGGATTCATTCAAATTTTTTACAAACCAAATTCTATTATAGACACAACATATGTGTAAGCCAAAAGTATGGTTTCTGATTATTTAAAAGTAAATACTTTTATAGCTGCTATCTATATTTAAATATACTGGAGGCTCAACACTCCCAGAAGTGTAATCCATGTCTCCTGTGTTGTCTCCTATAAGCAATGGTTATTCTTATTTGAATAACAATGGGATGTACTTATGGACTTTTTTGTATTTTTTTAGGAAAGGGCTCACATAGTATGTATTCTTTTGTGCCAAGATTGTTCTTCTCGGGCTGGAGAGATGGCTTAGCGGTTAAGCGCTTGCCTGTGAAGCCTAAGGACCCCGGTTCGAGGCTCGGTTCCCCAGGTCCCACGTTAGCCAGATGCACAAGGGGGCGCACGTGTCTGGAGTTCGTTTGCAGAGGCTGGAAGCCCTGGCGCGCCCATTCTCTCTCTCTCCCTCTACCTGTCTTTCTCTCTGTGTCTGTCGCTCTCAAATAAATAAATAAAAAGTTAAAAAAAATATATATATATATTTTTTAAAGATTGTTTTTCTCAGCACAGAACTTCTGATATTGATCCACAGTTTATAACTGTGATTTATAGTTTTTTATTGCTGTGAAATTTGATTTGGCTCAGGTTGAGATTTCTTATAAAGAATACTGCAAATATGTTGCATGAGCTTGTTTTATGCATGCCTGTTCTCTTTTCTGATATATATATATATATATATATATATATATATATATATATATATGTATCAGTGTATGGAAGGAAGGAGATGCTAGATATGGTTATACTCAGCTTAGCAAGAAAGTATTAAAGGAGCTCTCTAAGAAATTGTATAAATTTATGCCTTCACACCAAAGTTTGAAAGTTTAAGTGTACTCTTTTCCTCAACAACAGTATGTATGATCAGGTATCTTTAAGGAATTATTTTGAGTAAAGAATGATACCATATGCTGGTTTTTCAATTAGCATTTCCCTGATGATTCATGATATGCATTAATTCTTCATATCCTTAGTGGCAAGGTGAGCTTTTCCCTTTTATGAAGAGCTTATTTAAGTCATTTGTCTATTCTGAAAATAGACCACCTATGATATACTTTTCAAAATTTATTTGAAAGCATGGAGAGAGGAAGAGAAGGGAGAGAAAGAGAGAGAGGGAGATGGGTGCACCAGGATATCCTGCCTATGCTAAAGAACTCTATTTGCATGTATCACTGTGCATCTGGCTTTATGTGAGTACTGGGGATTTTAAACTGGCTGTCAGGCTTTGTGAACAAGGCCTTTAATGGCTGAGCCATCTTTCCATCCTCACCTATCATATTTGTACTAATTAGTATTTTTAGTGTTTTTATTTACATATTTGCTGTCAGAGAGAGATAGAATACACGCAGACCCACAGAGAGAGAATGGATACACCAGGGTCTCCAGCTGCTGCAAACAAACTCCAGATGCATGCACCACTTCATGCATGTGGCTTTACATGGATACTGGGTAATTGAACTTGGGTTGATAGGATTTGCAGGCAAACACTTTAACTGCTGAGCCATATCGCCAGCCCCTGTTTTTTCTCAGAGTCTGGGTTCTCTATGCTTCCCAGGCTGGTCTGGAGTCCTGTGCCCAATTGTTTCTCCTGCCTCAGCCTCCAGAGAGAAGATTGGACTGTAGACATGTGCAGCTGAGCTGTCTGGACTTTCTCTACTAGGTATACACATACAAATTACCTCTTCAGGAGGCTTGACTTTATACTCCTTTCACAGTTTCATTTTATATTTAAATTATACTGAATTTTTACTGAAAATGTGAAGACATTGCAACTCTTGCAGAACTTCACAAAATATTCACAATATTTCCCCAGGAAATCTAGTGCTAAGTTGGCCAGTGTTCCTAGTATATTTTTTTTTTTTCTGTTGAGTTTTTTCTTCTTTTCTTTTTTTTTTATTAATTAATTTTGTACTCAGTGAATACAGTCAAGTTGGTACCACTGTTAGCCTCCTCCATGTCCTACCCCTTCCCCTGACCCCTCCTTGTTCAGGTATATGGGTCATGCATTTTGGAGTTAGCCCACATTTATGGGTAGGATAAATGACTCTGTGTATCATGACCCAACATGTGGCTCTGACATTCTCTCCACCCCCTCTTCCGCAAAATTTCCCTGATCCATGTTGGGTTCATTTTGGGTCTGCTTCAGTGATGAGGTGTTGGGAACCTCTGTGTCTCTGGATATCTGATTTGGTAGGAGTGCATTGTTCTCTGTGATATCTCCTTCACCCTTGTACTGATCCCTGTATCACCAAGAAAACAGCACCCTTGCTTGTTTTGCCAATTATTCTTAGTTTCAGCTGGGGCCATTTTGAGGTATGATGGGGTGGTTCTTTCCTTAGGATATTCATCTATCTGAAAAAGAGAAGCAGATTCTCTAATAGAGAATAAAGTTAGCACCAGACAAACGGGATAACCCTTATTTTTTATGTAGAATTTAATAGGTGTAGGCCCTCTAGTAGCCCACGATTAGTGGTAGCTTGATAATGGAGAGCGGGCTTATGTTTGGATATTGTTCTGACATGTTTCCCAGCTTCAGCTATGGGTTCCATTCCACTGAGTAGATCAGTTAGCCAAATCAAGAGCAGTTGGTTTCCTACCATGGCTGTGCACCACTATTGCACTTGTGTGAACATCATGACAGGTCATTTGCTGCTAAGTAGGTTAGACCATGAGTCGCTTGGACAGATATTAGTCATTTTTCCCCAGCCACCCATGTAGGACCTTGTGGCACTAGATGTGCTTACTGTCTGGGGACTGACTCTCTTCCAGCTTCCAACCATGTCATTCCATTTTAATTGTCAACTGCATATTGTGTATTCAGCAGTAGGGTCTTACACTAAACTTTGGTAGGTCATCAAGTACTCTGACAAAAATCTGTCTTTTTTTTAGGGAACCTTGTAGGTTTCTCTGATCAAAAGCTCTTTGTGGATGATAGCCACCAGATGGTACTGGGAGTTACAGGTCAGTGCCTACTAATAGAAGGAAGAAAAAGATAAATAATATAAAAGAGTTAGAGAGAAGAAAGATAGAGAGAGAGAAGCTGTAGAAGATTAAGGTCAGTCTTCATCTTACCCTCTCCATTGCTTTGTGATTCAGGTGTTCCCTCTAAGGGCCTGATGAAGGTTCAACCATTTTGTCTGCCTTTTAGGATGTAGAATTTTATGGTACCATTTGGGTCTAGATTTGTGTCCCCCACCCTCTCCCTTACCCTCCCCTCCCACCCTATTTTCTAGTCCTCAAGATGCTTGCTGGGTATGTCAGCATGTTGTGTAGATTCAGATTAGGTCCTATAGATGAGTGAGACTATGCAGTGATTATCTTTCTGTGAATGAGTAAGTTCACTGATAATGATCTGTTCAACCATTTTTCTTCAAATTTCATTGTGTCATTTTTTCTTATTGCTGTGTAGAATTCCATTGTGTAGATATACCACATCTTAGTTATCCATTCTTCTAATAATGGACATCTGAGTTGATTCTATCTCTTAGCTATTACTAATTGAGCCACTATAAACATGGTTGAGCAAATATCTCTGGACTGAGGTTTAAAGGTTTTAGGGGTCATGCCCAGTAAGGGAATAACTGGCTCTGTTGATAACTCTATAGTCAGCTTTTTCAGGAGTCTCCATATTGCTTTCCAAAGTGGTTGTACCATCTTGCATCCCTACCAGCAGTAGATGAGGGTTCCTATTTCTTCACATCCTCACCAGCATTTAATTTCATTTGATTTTTTTTGACATTTGCTATCCTTACTTGGGTAAGGTGGAATCTCATAGTTGTTTTAATTTGCATTTCCATGATGATTAGGGACGATGAACTCAGAACATAAATAAATAAAATAATTTGGAGTAATGGTAACCAAGGAAGTGAAAGATCTATACAATGAAAACATAAAAAACACTCAAAAAAGAAATTGAGAAGGACTTGAGAAAATGGAAAGACCTCCCATGCTCCTGGGTAGGCAGAATTAACATTGTAAAGATGGCAATCCTACCAAAGACAATATACAGATTTGATGCAATTCCAATCAAAATCCCAACATTGTTCTTCACAGAGATAGAAAAAAATTATCTCTATAATTCATATGGAAAGGTAGAAGGCCTTGGATATCCAAGCATATTCCCAGGAAAAGAAATACCTCTGGAGGCATCACCACACCTGATCTAAATCTATATTACAAAGCCATAGTAATAAAAAACAGCATGGTAATTGCATAAAAACAGCAGTATAGACCAATGGAATAGAATTAAGGACCCGGACTTTGGGTCAAGCAACTACAGTTACTTAATATTTGATGAAGGCCCTAACAATATAGGCTGGAAAAAGATAGCATCTTCAACAAATGGTGCTGGACAAACTGGATAACCACATGCAGGAAATTGAAACTTGAGCCTCACATCTAACCACGCACAACAGTCAAGTCCAAATGGATCAAAGACTTCAATATAAGACCAGAAACTTAGCTAGTACTGGAAGAAAATATAGGAGGAACTTACCATGATATAGGAATGGACAAAGATTTCCTGAACAAAACCCCAGTATCACAGGATCTGAAACAGTCACTCAACCAATGGGATCACATGAAGCTGAAGAGTTTCTTCACGGACAAGTATTCAATAACCAAAGCCAAAAGATTACCCACAGAATGGGAGAAAATATTTGCTGAATATCCAACTGACAGAGGTCTAATCTCTAGAATCTACAAAGAACTCAAAAACCTAAACAATGAAAAGTTAAACACCCCACTCAAAAAATGGGGCAAAGATCTGGACAGGCACTTCACAGAGGAAGAAATATAAATGGCAAAAACGCACACTTAAGAAAATGTTTTTTTCTTCTTTTCTTTTGATAAGATATTTATTTTGTTGGTGGCAATAAATTGCTATAAATTTTTCCTGTAAAATATTTTTTACTTTTTGGTTTTAATTCTTAAACATCTTTTATTTTCAGATAATTATTTCCTTTGTTAATAAAGTAAAAACATGAACTATTTCATCTTCGCAGTTCTATAAGATATATGCTATGTTTGCTAGATAAAGAGTTATAGGAATGAGAAAATTTATATAATTCTGAATTATTCTGTAAAAAAAACATGAGTTTGGATACTTTAAACTATAAGATTAGAAAGCTATATCTTTAAATTCTGGAGGTTCCTAGATGTACAGCAAAAATTTGAGGAGATATATGGACCAATAGATGCTTAGAAAAGTTTTAATAGTTCCTGCTGTGTGGTTGTAGTGATTCCCCTTTTCAGTCAAGTGTATCATAAGCTTTTGGGTTATATCCACTGTGGGGAAAGGTGTGCAAAAATTGTAAGGGTAACTTACAGGCGAAAGTGAGCTGCTGCTCATGAAAACCACTCACTTAGGCTGCTTGTAATCATTACATATTTGCACAATGTAATTTTCACTACAGTTGAACTACATTTTCAGTTAATGAAAAATTAGTTATTATTCTTCATGACATTTTATTTTACAAGGAAATTATTCCAATTATTTTAAGTCTTTGTTCTAAATTTAGTGGAATTTAATTTTATTTACTTTTAAATTCATATATAGCTATTTTTCTATATCTGTGCATTTATTACTATGAGTAATGTTATATCATATTAACAATTTACTGTACCTTAAGTTGTGGGCATGGAATAATTAACCTAAAATGGATCTGAAATGCTAGAAATATGAACATCAGCTTTTTTAAATTTTATTGGTAATATCACCTTGTATTTACAAGGTAAATTTTCTATGGTGAATTAAACAGAATTTAACTATGCCACCCTGTGGTTTTTCATCTTAATAATATAATTCTGACACTGAGCAGAAAATATAGTTTTGATTGTCAAAAAAATGATTATTGACAAGGTAACCACCTTCTTTACTTTGGAGATTCCTTTATGGAAAAGAGCACTGAATGATTGTACACACCACTGAGAGGTACTAAAATCCCTGTTATTTTTTTGAAAAATGCTTTTAATGATTACCACTAGATTTTATTTTTTTACTTGCCACTTGAATATTTTTGTCCTATAAAGTTAGAAATTAGTAATCATTTAAATTCTATCTGTGATACACTTGCTTATTGTCTTCCTATGAAAGAAACACCCTAACATTATTTTTTCTACAAAAATAATTTTAATATTTTCACATCTGTCTATGTCTACAGAACTCATGTGACACATATAGTCAAGAATACCAGCCATGTTGGTCAAATTGCTCCAGATGAGAACTGATGAATAAGAAGAGGTCCCAAAGGAGGAAAAAAACATGTTTTCTACAGAGAATTTGAGTCCTGAAAGGATATTTCATTCAAAATTCTCAAGTTTACAAACTAGGTGTTAGCAACTTAGATATTTTATAAAATAACCGATATATTATTTGGTGTGGGAACTTCTACAAAGAAAATACCTGCCATTCAATAGTTGTCAAGGTCTAATTTTGCAGAAGAATTACTCATTGCTATATCTTTCTTTCAACAAAGGAATTCATGTGTACACCTTCTGGGAATTAAAAAAAATCTACTCTGTCACTAGTGGTATGAACATTTTTCTTTTATTTTTCTAATTGGTTATACTTAAAATCAAGGGAAGTGTTCAACAGCCATGTAGAAAATATTGATGAAGAGCTTCTTCCTTTGATGTGGATCTAGTACTTCAGTAACACCCTTTGTGCTTACTGTCTTCTATGTATCAACATGGAAAGACAACTCACAACTCCAGCATGTATTGGCACCCTTTGAGGGAACCATTATACTGTGAGTTTCAACACCCAGGGAAGGTGTTCTACAGAATGTTTCTCCCTCCTTTCTTTACCTTAGAAAAAATACTAACGATAAAGTGGTGGTACTCTTCATGCATTTATCTCTTAAATTAATTTATAACCGAGTGTCTAACCTTCCAGGCTTACTAATATTGCTATTTCTGGATATTTTGCTGAATCAGGATTATATGTTAGCTAAGAGAACTGTACAGGGTTCCCAGCCTATTAAACACTCCTACCATTTTCAAGCTTCTTCCATTTGCTTTTCTTCTTGGCTTTAAAAATCCAATAAGCATGGCTAGAGAAATGGCTTAGTGGATAAGGTGTTTGCCTGCAAAGCCTAAGGACCCCAGTTTGATTCCCCAGGACACACATAAACCAGATGCACAAAGGGGCACATGCTGGAATTCATTTGCAAGGACTGGAGTCCCTGATGTGCCCATTCTCTTTTTCTCTCTGCCTGTTCCTCTCTCTTTCTCTCTCTCTCTCAAATAAATAAATAAATAAAATATTTAAAAAAAATCCAATAAGCAGAGACCACACCAGTGATCTTAACATTTTTATTTCATTGCCTTGTCAGGAAGATAGAAAACTATTACAATTTTCATAAAGTGTTAAAAGCTAGAATTGTATAGACAGATGATGCTATTTACATTGAAATTAAAAGCATTTAAGGACCAAAGGGAACAAGGAACACAAATAGGTATTTCACTCACCAAATGTTTAAACAGAAATAAGCATAATTATCTACAGATAGCTTGATAACATTTCTGATTTGAAATGAATTAAATTGTATCAAGCCACTTATCAATCCAAAGAAAACCAACTAGGGCTATGAATCAGTCTCTTTTCAAATGATTTCCCTAGCAACTTCATACTCTGCTGTTAGTGCTGAATTTAATAAAGCAAGGCAAACGAAGCAGTGCCAATTGAAGCATGTAGCTTAGCTGTGGAGGGCACCTAGGGTTGTCTATCAGAAAAGCTTCACAAGGATGTAAAAATCCACAGAAGTACCTCAGCTTTGCTGTCTTCCAGGTTCATTGTTGTAGTTTAAATTTATATCCCTCAGTGAACTCAAATGCTTTATTAAAGCTGTAACTTGGATTTTCAGCCACCTGACTTAAAAACATGATCCTAGAGTTCAGGTCTAAGGTGTTACTTGGGATGGATCTGAATTTGAATTTCAGCCTAAAGTCTATAGAATGTTTGATCTCTTCCTGGGCTTCCCTGCTATTGATCTTGTGCTTGCTTTTTGTTTTCTTTCTCTCTCCCTCTCTTTTTTTTTTTTTTTTTTGAGGTAGGGTCTCACTCTAACTCAGGCTGACTTGCAACTCAGTAGGTAGTCTCAGGGTGGTCTTGAACTCATGGTGATCCTTCTACCACTGCCTCCTGAGTTCTGGGATTAAAAGCATGTGCCACCATGTCTGGTTTTGGGCTTACTGCTAGTGGTGGTTTTCTTTCTGTGGGTGTATCTGTGAAAGGACACCATCTCCTTCTACCATTATAGACCCTGGATCTATAAGCATCAATAAATCTCCTCCTCCCACAAACTGTGTCTGATTTGGAGGTTCATCCCAATAGCATGGAGCTAAGATACTTTTCTTCTACCTTCTTGGGCAGATACCTTCACATATGTAGAGGAGACCAGTTCTAGTAACCTCCAAAGTAACAATGGCATGCATATTATCTTCTACTTGTTTAGTACTTTATAATGTCCAACTGTAATCCTGTATGTGATTTAACATTTATATTATCTATCTTTTCTAAAGTTCTGCATATGTATCATATTACTGAGTAATTTTGAGTGAATTAATTGAAGAAAACAGAAAATTCTAAGGTAAAATCACATTAAAGATATTAGATGAATGACAATCGATGAAGTTTGGTAAGGATACTTATATATCTCTCAGTTTGTAAGAAAATTTAAGTATTATAAACATGGACTTTGTTTAAGGAAACAAAATGAAATGTTTTAGGCAAGCCATTGAAGGTTCTGTGTGATAGAAGAAAAAGGAAGTGTTCTAGATCTAATCAGGCCTTCTGAATTCATCAGTTTAGAACTAATTTGTTTATGTTTGCAGAGAGATAGTGGAATTTCTAGCACTCTATAGTAAGATACTGGGTCATAGCAAATATTTTATAAGCTCTTAATGTCATGTTTATATAATGTGCTCAAGGAAAGGGACTGAGTTGGAAAACTTGACTTGCTCATCATCAGCTCTAAGAACCATGACCCATGCAGAAATCAATCCAGGTTGAAGCTATGCTGGCAAAGGAAATAATAATTTTTAAATTCACATGTAACTGGAGTGGATGATTCTTCCTTGCTGCTATAGAGTTAGTGGTAATATGCCAGAAACAAGTTTATTAATATGAGTGCCTTTTTCTTTATATAACAAAAGAAAGACTTTGTAGATTCAATGAAAGCTCATTTAAATATTTGAAAATTAATTTTAAGGACTTAAAAATTATATTCTAATACTATAGTTCAGTTAATACTATGTTTTCCAAGAATTTAAACATCGAGCTATAGAGATGTCTCATTCCTACCTCCATCTTTTGCTCTGTTTACTTATATCCTGGAAAGGCGTGAACAAAAATGTATTACATCCAATAGAACATTGGTGATAGGCTAAAGACACAAATACACCCATGTCTCAGTGATATGGTGAGTTTTTTTGGGTCACTTACAGGAATATAGGCAAATGGATAGCACAAAGGCAGCCATGCCACTGAAAAGCCCACCTCATGGTGGCCACCTCCTGAGAGATGTAACTGTGGAACTCACTCCACTTCTTGCAGGCAGTTCATCCAGTCAGGATCTCTTCTCATCAGCTGCTACTGATCATTAACCCTAGGGGAGGAGCCTTGTGAGTCTCGCAAATTTCAAGAGCTTCCTTGTTAATTTTTTACTTTATGAGCCTTGTAAATTTGTTAGATTTCTGAGTTTTAATTATCCTCCCACCAGAACACAATGTTTCAATTCAGAGGAAAGTACAACCCAAGAGTGAATGTACATTTGACCTGTAGTCTGTAGAAAACTATGTGCATGGGCATTGTAATGGAATAATATCATAAGAATACTCAGAAGAGATTTGGTGTATTATGCATGACTTTCAAAGTCAGGCAGAGTGTCATGGATTTTTGAGTTGAGAGTTGACCCTGTGGAGGATTCTCAAACAGCTGGAAATATAACTATGATATCATCAAGTTATACTTCCCTTGATATATTTCTAAAGATCTCCTTACCCCACTCTAGACATACTTGCACATTCCTGTTAATGTTGTTGCATTCACAATAGTTGGGGAATAGAATCAGCATGAATGGCCATCAAATTCAGAATGGGTAATGAAAATGTGTGAAGAAAAATGAAATTATGAAATTTAAATGAAAATGGATGGAAGTGAAATTTTTTTTCTGAATGAAGTAACACACACTTGGAAATACAAATGCCAAATATTCTCTCTTATATGCAGACCAATCTTTTACATTTGTGTGTTGAACGTGGTGTGTCAGTAGAGGTCAGGAAGCTAAAGCAGAGACATGGAGGGGGAAAGTGGTTTGAACTGAGGAAGTGATAGTAGGACACATATAAGAAAGTAGAGGAGGATGCTGGTGGGGATAGAGTTGGGTGGACGGAGAGACAGTGAGTGGGGAAGGATAACCAAAGTTAATGAAAAACGAAAAATCCATATAGAATCCTACTAATTTCTAAGCTAATTGAAATAAAAGATAATGAGTTTGGATGAAAGTTCCCTACAAGGGTAGATAATGCTGCCCCTAGATTGCATAGGTTATTAAACAAAATCCCCCAGTGTAGGACATAAAACACCTAGTCAAAAGCCCATGGCTAGTGACATTATAAACCCTAGTAGGGGAACCTTCATCTATTACTATGCTAAATGGCCATGATGTAAAACTGCCTTCTAAATGTTTTTATTTATACTCATAGATTTTGCAAATTTGAGCCACTACTAGAGAAGCTTCTTTTTTTTGCTAGAGGCAGTAGTAAAAGCAGAGAGGCATATCTGATCCAAATGCTAGTGGTGTGTACTCTGCTCTAAGTTGGCTGTCTACACCACTTCCTCCAAGGCACAGGAAATATTAAGGAAGAGGGGTTAGAATGATTGTAAGAGTAGAAGGATGAAAAGAGGTGCTGTGGGATGCTTTCTTCTGCAGGTTATCTTGATATTATACTCATGAACCCATAGTTACTATATTTTTTTCATGATTAAGCCTATCAAAATTCCGTTATGGTTGGGGAACGCCTCATGAAACCCCACTCTTCCCAAAGGAGCTTATGGTAGTAAATGATTGCCTAGGGGAAGAGGAGAGGGAGTAATGTTTTTCAATGGTTTAACCACTGGTAAGTTACCTGTGCTCATGTTAAGACTGGCCCCCCACATATTCTCATGCAAGCCACTCTAAGTCAAGTATATAAAACATATATACCATATATGTATACCATGCAAACTCACATAAGCACATAAAAGCAAATGCTGCAAAGTCTCCCTGTCTATGGGTCCTAAACTGCTACATCTTGTATTGCTTTCACACTGGACAAGCAACTCAAAGGCCAGGTAAGAGGGTTGGAAGAGCTTGGGGGAAGGGAACAGGAAGATGAAGGGAGAGAAGATATAAACAAAAACTAATCCAAAATGAATTGGTACCATAGAAACTTTCCTTTTGATTAAAAGATGTAACCCTCAATAGGAACATGGAGGGGTCGTCTGGGCACTGGAGATGTTGGAATGAAGCCTAGCCCTAAAATATTTGGCCCTGGCTATTAAATCCCAGTACCAGAAATATGTTACAACCCATATTGAGCTGTTAATTGGAAAGACCTATGAGGTCCCCAAAACATGATAGACTTCTGTCATTGCACTTGATTACCCACCAGAGGGGAAAGGTAAGACCCTATTGCTGAAAGCAGCACATGATACCCATGCAGGACATTGAGAAATTTGGCTAAATCTGGAAGTAAGTCAGTTTCCAGATGATTAACCCATATAATGCTGAAAACTATGACATGAGATACTGGGCGAAAATAGACAATGCTGGGAGCATGTAGGAGACTTTGCTATATGCAGTCAATAATCCTGACAAAATGAACACACCTATGCAATAATGGCACCTATCATATGTAAGTAAAGAATGGCTTTCTTTCTTTTCTTTTCTTTCTTTCTTTCTTTTTTTTTTTTTTTTTTTTTTTTTTTGGTTTTTCAAGGTAGGGTCTCACTCTAGCCCAGGCTGACCTGGAATTCACTATGGAGTCTCAGGGTGGTCTTGAACTCATGGAAATCCTCATACCTCTGCCTCCCGAGTGCTGGGATTAAAGGCGTGTGCCACCATGCCTGGCTAAGAATGGCTTTCTTATTGGCTACGAGTTCTAATCATTGGAAAGAAAGCCACAGCTGTAACTGGGAACCAAGTGAGATTCCTTTGGAGACCAAAATTATGGATTACAATGAGAATCTTTCACTAGTCTTTGGCCAAAAGTAAGTTTACATCTATAAAAATATCTCTAAATTAACAACGTTTAGACCCTTAACCTATTGTGATCTCACTCTCCATTGGAGAATCTGTTTTTCTTTCAGATAATAGCTAGAACTGAAGACAACAAAATCTATAATAGAACAAGGATCATTGACTCAATGTCAGCAGGTGACCTATCCTAGCATAGCAAGTAGGGCCCAGGTAAAAACACAAAGAATTTGGCAATATGAGCAAAAATGCTGCTTCCATGGCAAGACTAGGGTGATTGACACAGACTCTGAGGATACTCAAAATGCTCAAAAGCAGATTTCCAGAATCTGTTGAGAGGTCAACACTAAAGTAGACTTAAAGCACACCCACCAAGGCTGAGGGAATGTTGTGGAAGAGGGTATGGAAAGAATGTAAGAGCCATGGTTGGGAGGGAATAGCCAGAGGCATTGCCCACTGCCCATCAACAATGACTGCTGCACTCAGAACTCATAACCCACAACTCCATGGTGGATATCAGCAATCCCACTAAGGAGAGCCCTCAGTGAAGTGGGGCCAGGGAGGAAAGGAATGATGGTACCACCACTTGATGTATCCATACAAAGTTTCAGCTTAATAAAAAAAATATATAAAAAATAGGAAAGGTAAATACATGAAACTAAGATGGGGAGTCATTAGGAAAATGGACAGATTGAATGGACATGGAAGTGGAATAGCAGAGCAAGGGGATATGTTTAAGTTACATTATGTACATGCTTAGCATTGTCAAGAAATTAAAAAGTAGAGCTTAACAGCAATAGAACAAAACAGAGAAGGCTGCGGTTGTCTCTCATAAGTAGACTAACTGCCTAACTGGTGCCAGTTTCTGGCTTCCACCCCAAAACTGCACAAACAAAATAAATGATCAAACGAACAAGAGAGAATCCTAGTTCTCCAGAGCATAGGCTCATGTTGAAACCAAGGTAAATTCTCTATGTAATGTTCATTTGTACTTCTGTGAAGCAAACTGCAGTGAAGTAGAACTCATAGAAAAAAAAAAAATAAGATAACTTACTCTTATTATGAAGGAATAAAATAGCAATTTATGAGGACAAGCTTTCAGTAGTTTGAAATAAATTTTATTATAAAGTGCATTAAATAAATTAGAAAATAATAAGAAGTTTGATCATGTGAATAACGGGTTTAGAATTTTATGAAATGTTATAATTAGGTCAGAATTTTCAAGGGGATATTAAGCAATTATCTTTGGAAAGGCAAAATAGGCACAGAAACTATGACCCAGGTTGTTATTAAAGTCTTAAGATAAATATAATTCTGCCATAAAATAATAAGCTTTCAGTTATCACCCAAAATTTCTATCAAGTTGAAATTCAGATGTTTCATTGAAACAATGTACTTTGTAATATTTTTGTGTCATATAGGTTTGAGAATCAACTTTTATTTGTTTGAGAGCTTAACAATTTTTGAAGTTGCTTTATATGGGTATAGCCATTTTTTATTGAATTCTATCATTATTTCATCTTTCATACACAGTGTATTTCAGTAGAAATTTACCTTGTTGCCTATATGTGACACTATCATTCTATTTGTTCATTATTTTATCACTACTGGGAAGAAATTGATACTTGCTTATGCTACAGCTCAAAATAGTAAGGTTTCTTCATTAGTAAGACACATGATATTGTGACTCTACTAGGAGCTTAGAATTATGAAGCCCTATGTTCCCTTACAAGTACGTGAGTGTGTCTTTGTGTGATTTAAAAAAAAACCAAAAAACAAGACAAAACAAAAAAAGAACACCAGTTGATGTCTTTTCACTGCTGTGAGTAACTTTGATTATTTACATAAGAGGACATATTTCATAGACTTAGCCATCTTATTCTTCAAAGCATTTTAGTAATAGTGTGATAATTAATGTTGTGTTTTTATATTATCATTACAATTCATTATTATTTTGTTTTTGTCTCAAGATAGGGCCTCACTGTAGTTCAGGCTGATTTGGAACTTTCTTTTTTTTTTTTTAATTATTTATTTATTTATTTATTTGAGAGCGACAGACACAGAGAGAAAGACAGATAGAGGAAGAGAGAGAGAATGGGCGCGCCAGGGCCTCCAGCTTCTGCAAACGAACTCCAGACGCGTGCACCCCCTTGTGCATCTGGCTAACGTGGGACCTGGGGAACCGAGCCTCGAACCAGGGTCCTTAGGCTTCACAGGCAAGCGCTTAACCGCTAAGCCATCTCTCCAGCCCGATTTGGAACTTTCTATGTAGTCCTAGACTGGCCTCAAACTCACAGTGATCCACCTCTGCCTCCCAAGTGCTGAGATTAAAGGTGTGTACTTAATGTATTTTTATAGTTACTATTTATTCAATACATCTGAATATTTTAAATGCAGTAGCTCATTTCCTATTAGATTGAATAAAAGTAATTTAATGCATTTAATTTTTAATGGTAAAAATCTTATAATGTCAGATAGAAATTTCTCTCATGCCATAACAAAATAAGAATCAGGGTGAAAGTAGAGATCATCACTGATATACAAAATAAGGCAGACACAAAAATTCAAATATTCTCTCCCATGTTGATCCTAGAAAAAAATACATACATACATACATATACATACATACATACATACGTATGTGTGTGTGTGTGTGTGTGTGTGTATATATATATATAATACATTATCTGAAAGAAGAAATGAGATTGAAAAAATATCTTGGTAAAGACAACAGGAATGGGTGAACAAGGAGGCAATAAGGGTAAATATAAAAGAATTACTATACTTGAATGAAAATGACTTTCTGACCATTCACAATTGTATACAATGAATATACACCAATATATAAGAAATAACCAATTTCTGCAATTATTCTTGTTGTAGAAAATAATTTTTAAATGTATGGTTTTAGTTTAATTACTGAAGATAACTATAATTATGTAAACTAAAGAAACACAGCTTTCCATTTTCAGTTGATTTTTTTCTCATATAGCAGTCATCCCTTATCTGAGATGGTACATTTCAAGAACTCTATTTGATGTGTGACATTATAGATAGTCCTGAGACCCATACATATTACAAATTCTGCACATGCACATGTGCATCTGATGTTTTTTTTTTTTTATATTCCCTAACCATATGATTTATGCTAGGACCTTCTGCAGTTTTAGGAGTAGCTGTAAACCTAGCACATTTCTTCTTCACATTTTTATGACTAGAAATAGTGTTCTTACTGTAGATCTTGGCCACAACATATTTTGCTTTCCTTTGTAAGGTGATAACTTTGAACTTCCCACTAAAAAGAAAAACCTCACAGCTTCTGTTGGGCATATTCTAATTGCTATCATTGCCACCCTGGAATAGGATCACTTAACACAAAGCACACCAGCATCAAGGCAGACAAGATATTCTCTGATTGATTTAGGTATGGGGAAGTTTCACAATTTGCATATACAGGACAAGAGATGGTCTATCTCCCAGGTGGGATATAGTAATAATGACATGTAATTTGTTATAAATTGTTCATTTTTGAAAGTATCAATTTAATTTTGTGTATCTTGAATGATTTTGAATAAATGAAACTACAGAGCTACATTGTGACATATAACTATATTATAGTTAATGTATTAATCATCCATGCAAGCAAGCCTTAGTCAATATTTTCTTCCTGATATTATCCAATTGTAGTAATTAATATGATTCTGTATACAAAGATATATGACTAATATTAATAACGAACTAGGTTTTATGTAAGAGATTTTATTTTGGTTTTTAGTAAAGTTTGATAAGGCCCACATGTCATGTCCCCAAATTTTATATATCTATTCCTTTAGAAAAATTAGCATATTTTAGTAAAAATGTTAATTGATATTTTGATTATATTGTTATAGACTATATATTATAAAAAATATGAACCATAACCCACCCATTTCTTATTCAAGTATTTATAATTTAATTATTAAAATTGTAATTATCAAATGACTTTCAGAGATTTAATATGCAAGGGAATTTTTTTTCATATGATATAAGAAATAAAATTTCCTTATGTGTATTTTTGTTCAACTTTGTTGTCTTATCATTCTATGTGATGATAAAAGCACATGAAAGTAATCTGCAAGATATTTCAACTGGACTCATGATGTAGAATAATTAAATCTGTCATTGTACATCATTCTGAGAGAAGTGTCCATGATATGGATGGCAGCCAACAGGCAGAGCTTGCCAATAGTCATTGGACCATATCAATGCTTTTTACCAGATATAAAACATGTTGGGTTTGCTGGGGCATCTGGCTCCCTGCAGCATCAAGCAGCTGGTGTCAAGAATAAGAATTTACTCCCCAGGGATGAAAACAAAAAGCATATCAATCCGGAAGAGAATACTAACTGTGTAGACAGTCTTGGGGGAGAGCTCAAAATCTTAAAAGGAACTTGGGTATTGAACCAGGGGTCTATAGCCGAAACTTTCAGACTCATGACAGAACTGAGTTTTCAGACTATGCTCTCAATACAGAGCTAGGTATGAGGATGAAGCTCAGAAGGTGGAATGTGCAGAATTCTGCAGAGTAAGAGTTCTGAAATCTGTCTGAATAAGGCTCATGCCAGAATCTTCAAAGCTGCTTTCCACACAACAAAATAAGTGGAACAAACAGAGCCTGTAGCAAGATGCTATTTGACATGTGCTAAATTAAAGGGTTTACTTTGCATTTTTTTGTATTATTTATAGAGTCTCCAATACTGTTTTATTTCCAAACTTTATTTTTATTTATTTATTTGAGAGTGAGAGAGAGACAGAGAGAAAGAGGAAGAAAGAGGGAGAGTGAGAATGGGCTCACCAGGGCCTCCAGCCACTGCTAACGAACTCCAAGTGCATGTGCCCTCTTGTGTGTCTGGCTTACATGGGTCTTGAGGAATCAAAACAAGGTCCTTTGGCTTTTCAGGTAAACACGTTAACCACTAAGACATCTTTCCAGCTCCTCCAATATTGTTTAATAAGTGTTGATGCACTCATGCCAGCCGCTCTTTTAGTCTACACCTGGAAATAAAGGCTACTAAAGTATGTTTCAATAAAGGACATAACACAAATTAATAGAATCTCTGACAAATGCATAATGAATTTCTTCAAATGTAACCATGGTTTCATCATTGAACATTTCTATTGTTAGCTATCTACTCTATTGGAGAAAGGCAAAATAGCAGGACTTTATGATGTCAAGATAATCTGAAGGTAAAATAACAATATCATACATGAGGAAGAGAGCTGAACTTTATGTAAGTATGAATTTAAATATATATTTTAATATTAAAAGCTTAGATATGTTCCTGTGGCAAAAGATGCCTCACAGTTAGATGCTGATTTCTTGTGAAGAAGGTCATTCTTGGTGAAACATTCAGCATACTGTCAGATGGGTACTTAAATATGTTGTTGTAGTTGCTATGCATGGGCAGAGAACATTTTGTTTGTATTTCTTGCTGGCAAATTTATGGTTCAAGCTATATGGCCCTGAAAATATGGGATCATATGGATAACTATGATCACTAATTTATGATTTATTTATCTGCTATACATATTTTTAATTCTCTTGATTGCTGTGTTCAATGAAAATAATGGAAGCCAATCTTTGGAAAAATGGTATAGATAGAAATAAGAAATACAGGACATAAATTCTATTCAGCCAGTGGCAGAGAAATTTCAAGGTCTATACCAGTTTCACTTTTATATGTATCAAAATTGGAAGCACATGTCCTGAAAAAATTGCATAAAAGCATAATTGACTCCTTTGCTAGAGAATATTAAAAATATGATGTGATGTTTTAACTAAGTTATACAACATTTATATGGAATACATATATGATGTAACTGATTATATTAATAGATGATTAATACTTGTAATGTAAAATAGAAACTTAAAAACTCCTAGAGAAAAACCTTCAAAGATAAGAAAATAATATTCCATTGATCTAGCAGTTAAGCAGTGATGGATATATAGAATTGTTTTCAACAATTTTTCTTAATCATATAGATATGTTCAAATAAACTTACATTACCTTTTAGAATATTATAAGAGAATTCTGTTAGCTTTCATTGGATTTTCAAAAACTAGTAGATATTTATAAACTGAGATATCACAATGATGATCTAATAAACTACAGAGTAAAATAACTTCTTGAATTTGATTCCAGATTGAAAATTTCTAAATAATTAGGACAATTTTTAAGCCACTCTGGAGGTTGCATATCAATTGTTATTATTTTTCTCATTTGAAATGGATCCTAAACAAATCAGACATAGGAGCAGATATTTTACTGTTGTTCATATTCTGAGCGAATGCAAACATGTAATAAGCATTTAATATGTATGGCCTTATCAATAATGATTGTTTTGTAATTGACATTGTGATCATATATCATGAAATAGTGACATTATCATGAAAGAATTGTCCCCACATATAAATCATAAATCACTCATATGTTCTTTATACTTTATGCCCATGAATTAATAAATTTGAAAATTGAAACTTCACATATATTCCAAGATGCTATGCTTTCTATTACAATGCATTTAATCATACCTGAAATTATTTTAATAGAGTATATATAGTGTATAATTTTCACATATATATGAATATATATATTTGCACATATATTCTAAACCTGTTTTCATTTTCTTTTTCTTTTTCTTTTTCTTTTTTTTTGAGGCAAGCCCAACAGACTGGCCCCCCCTTTTTTTTCTATGAACAAGCACGTGCATGAGAGAAAGAGAGAAATTTTCACACCAGGGCCTCTAACCACTGCTATCGAACTCCAGATGTATATGCCCACTTGTGTGCATGTGGTGACTTGCATACCTGTGTCACCTTGTGTGTCTTGCTTACATAGGACCTGGAGACTTGAACATAGGTTCGTTAGGCTTTGCAGGCAAGTGCCTTAACACCTAAGCCATCTTTCCAGCCCTAAATCTGTTTTCTAAACATGTGATGCAGAGGTAGGAAAAGAGATTTTATTTTCTGTGTTGTTTTTTACCTGTTTAAATTAAAGCTTTTAAAAGTTTCGCTTTAAAAAAAAATATTAGTTTTCTTTTCAGCAAATACAGGCAGTTTTGTGCCATTGTTTAGGCTCCTCCATGGCCTACTCTCTCCCAATGGCCCCTCCTTGTTGATGTAAATGGGTTGTGCATTGTGGAGTTAGCCCACAGTTATTTGTATGATAAATGTCTCTGCAAAACATGACCCAACATGTGGCTCTGACATTCTTTCAGCCCCCTCTTCTGCAAAATTTCCCTGAGCCATCTTGGGTTCATTTTTGGTCTGCTTCAGTGCTGAGGTGTTGGGGGCCTCTGAGGCTCTGGCTCTTTGGTTTGGTAGAAGTTGATTTTTCTCTGTGTTGGTCTCCTTCCCCTTTGTGCTGGTATCCCGTTCATCAGGAAAACAGCACCCTTGCTTGTTTCGCCAATTTTCCTTAATTTCAGCCGGGGCCCTTCTGAAGTATGATGGAGCAGCTCTCTCCTTAGGATCTGCATCTATCTGAAAAGGAGAAGCAGATTCTCCAACGGAGAGTAAGTTAGCATCCAGAAAATTGAGATAACACTTTTTTGATAGAGAGTTTAATAGTTGTAGGTCCTCTTGTACCCCATGATTGATGGTAGCTTGATATTGGAGAGCGGCCTTATGTTTGGATATGGTTCTGACTTGTTTCTCAGCTCTAGCTATGGGTCTCATACCATTGAGAGGATCAGTTAGCCAAATCAAGACAGTTGGTTCCCCACCATGGCTGTGTGCCACTATTGCACTTGTGTGGGTATCACATCAGTGTCTTGTGGTTCAGGTGTTTCCTTTTCACTAGACCTTTATGGGAAAGTTCACTTTTTATTTGAAAAAATCTATGTGTGAACATACAGAGGCAGTGCTCAGTTTAAAGGTGTCATTTAATGACAACTTTTTTAAGCAGTTTCCTTTCACAATAATTAAATCATGAAGTATGGTCAGAACAGCTCTGAAGTGAAAAAAAAAAACACAGTACAGTGATGTCACTTAAGAATTGATTTATCAGAGAAAACTGACAGCATAATGGATATAATATCATTAACCTTGAAATCAAGACCTATAAATAGCCAAAGTTGATAAGGAACAAAGGCCATCACTTGAAGGTTATCCTTAACATCTGATTTAATTTCTAAAGGAAACTGGTTCTTCTAACATATGCTCTCCATTACTAAATAATGCTGTATATTCATTCAGACTAAATCACCTTGTCCATCTTTGGAGCTCTTTGTCTTTGGATAGCTGAGGAAAGGGAGTTGTGTTGTTGCTTTGTTTAATGTCCACATGCTGCCTCACCCACGCATCTATTGAATGAAGGGCATTTTGGTCATCTTACCAAGTTTGGTCAGTGTACCTAATGACTCCTAAAACATCTTTCAATCATTAAGTTCAGATTTTGACTAAAGTTTCCCAAGTGGATAAATCAGTGATGGTGGAGCCTTGATTTTTTTGTTTACTTTAAAAAAATTGTTTATTTTTATTTATTTATTTGAGAGCGACAGACAGAGAGAGAAAGAGGCAGATAGAGAGAATGGGCACGCCAGGACCTCCAGCCACTGCAAACGAACACCAGAGGCAAGCGCCCCCTTGTGCATCTGTCTAATGTGGGTCTTGGGGAACTGAGCTTCAAACTGGGGTCCTCAGGCTTCACAGGCAAATGCTTAACCACTAAGCCATCTCTCCAGCCTGAGTTTTTGTTTTCTGACTTGTAGAACTCAAATGTGTTTCCTTGCGACAGGATAACAAACAATTGAATAACTTGATAGACCATTAGGGAGAAGTGCAGCCTGAAGTTTATAGGAGAAGTACATTATTCAATTAAATGATAACGAAATAAATAAATGTAAGTATGACTTGAGAAACTTCTTAAGTAATGAGCTTTTTTAAACATTTGCATACCAAAAATAAATGTACAAGTAGTAAAAAGTAGCTCTTAGAGATGGATATGCAACATGATTTATAAGAAGGACATAACTGGGATAAGGAGATGGTTCATCTGTTAAAGACACTTGCTTGTAAAATCTTTTGTCCAGAGTTCAAATACCAATAAACTTGTGAAGCCAGATGAACAAAGTGACACTTGGGAGTTTGCAATGGCAGGAGGCCCTGGTATTCTCTCTCTCTCTCTTCCTCATTGCAGATAAGTAAAGGATTTATTTTAAAATAGCAGGAATATTGGGCTAGAGAGACAGGTCAGAAGTTAAGATGTTTGCCTGCAAAGCCTAAGGACAAGTGTTCAATTTCCCAATACCCAAGTAAAGACAGATGCACAAGGTGGTACATGCATCTGGAGTTTGTTTACAATGGCTAGAGGGCCTGGTGTGGCCATTCTCTCTATCTGTTTTTCTCTCTCCCCCTCCTCAAATAAATAAATAGTAAAAAACATAGAATTCTAAGTAAATGGATATGAAATATTTCATGCAGAGTGTATTGAGAAATAAGAGCTTCCATTTATCATCTGAATGCTGGTTTTACACTCTTAGGACATTGTTCATTTTATTAGTAAAACTTCAATTATTTAGCCAATTTTAAAATGCACTTTATCTTTTATATATAGTTTAAATTTATACTTAATATATATTCATATGAATAGTATGACTTATTAAGATTATATCATTTGATATAAGTATAATGTAATACCTGTTCTAAAATATATAAAAGCATAAATTATGCCTTTAAATTATTAAAATAGCTATAATCTTTGTGTGATGTAGTGGTATTCTTAAATGCTCACAGAAATATTGAATTTATAATTTTGAGAAAGTGTAAATTCAATTAATTTTTCACACAATTGGCAAAAGAAGTTTCTTTTAATCCTATCATAACTTTAAATTTATTTACTTTCAAGCTGAGATTGAGAGAGACAGAGAGAGGATGTGCATGTCAGGGCCTCTAGACACTGCAAACAAACTTCAGATGAATGTCCCACTCTGTTCATCTGGGTTTTGAACAGGCACTGGAGAATCAAAGCCAGGTCATTCTTTGCAGGCAAGCACCTTAACGATCAAGCCATCTCTTCAGCCCAAATCCTATAAAAATTATAATATTCAGTTTTTCATGGTAAAAACTTAAATACTGAAATTTTCTTGGGGTACCTAGCTTATATGCATATCATATGCCTTGTGTAGAAATTTTACCATATAAATAGCATCTGTGAAGTATTTGATTTTAGTAACCTGCATTTTACCTTTCTAAGGAAACTAAAAACCTCAGTACCTGCCAATGAAATATGTTTCCATAACAGTTGTTTTTATTCTTGACAAAAAAGACCTAGTATGATTATAAAACTCTATTACAAATAAAAGACAAGCTGAACTAGGAGGGATGAACAAATAAACTTAGTACAATCTAGAGAAATGCAAAAGTTAAGTTTAAACAAGTGAATAATTTATCTTTGCATACTTAATATCAAAATTTTATTCACATTTTCTTTCATAAATTCCATTTATCAGCCAAGGTATTGAATTCTCAGAGTGAGTGCAATTTCAGCACATAAAAAATCTGTAAAATAAAAATAATCTCTTAGAATACTTTAATTAGGTATTGCTTGATTGATAAATCATTTAAATTAAATAATTATTATAGTAATACATGAAGGAGTATTTTTCATTTTATTTTCCATAAAAATGAACTTAGAAAACATTCTCAAACCTATTTTAACCATGTACTTTAATCATATACATAACCAGATAAAAACTATAAACTCAACTCTATAAGAAAGTACTTACTTAATTTATTCATTTTAAACTATATTGTTATTTGTTTGAGAGACAGAGAGAGAGGAGAGAGACAGAGCACACCAAGGCCTCCTGCCCCTGCAAAAGGACTCTTGACACATGCACCACTTTGTGCATCTGAGTCTGGCTTTACATGGGTAAAGGGAAATTGAACCCAGCCTGGTAGGCTTTGCAAGCAATAACCTATTACACCACCCAAGAAAGCATTTAATAAGTTCATTAATGAACTGAATGATACGCTAGTAATTTAAATGTTGACAGAAATTATATGTAATTTAGATTTTTTTTTTAATGATACTTCCCAGAATTGAGAGGCCAGAATAAGGCATGCTTATCTATCAAGGCCACCTCTGACTTTCATCTACTTACACAAATTAGCTTTACTATAACCTGTAATTTTTATATCATTTGCAAATACAAGGGTTTGTCTTGTTTCTTAGGTCTGGAATTACTGATGCTAATAATAGCTGGCATTTATTGAGCCTTGTATCTAAATGATCGCTTTTAATCCTGTGATGTAGACATTATCTTATCCCTATTTTATACATAATGAAATGAGAAACACAGGAAGATTAACTAATTTGCCTAGCATCAGCTGACATATGGTAGAGATAGGATTTGACCAGGTAGTCTGCATAGGAGATTCTTTCAGGATAGTATTTTATTCTCTCAATATTCTGTCCAGGATATATTACAGCAGGTGTTCTTCTGCCTTGCTTCTGCACATTTTGCTGGCTGAAGGTTTGCTTTTCTCTATATCTCGGTAGACTTCACATGTATACAGTTAATGTCCCTTCCTGCCCTTCTAGGGTCTCACATATAACGTGTAGGTGTGCTGATTCAAGTGCTCTAAGCAGCTGAAATCTTTATGCATGCTTATGACTATATCTCACTGCTGTGTCATCCCGCCTGTTTTCTAACAACCACTTTGATGTACTGCTTTTCTCCTACATTTGCTGAACTCCTTTACAATTAGTAAGGATCATTAGTTTAATATTTTTACAATGATAAAAATATGAATGTTAAGGAAAATTGGGAAGAAAAATAATTCTTTTGGTTAAAATTCAGTAAGTCCATTAATATCCTACTTACAAAGTAAAATTAAGAATTGAGTAAGAATTTCAATAACCTTAGTTACTGGGATAATGGTTGTGTCATATGAAGGGACACCTGAAAGAGGAATAAAAAGAAAAGACTTAAGCTCAATTTTACATTCATTCACATTTAGGCAAAAGAGAGGTATTAAAACAAACAAACAAAAATCATAGTTTAACTAAGCCATGAGTTAAATTGTTCATTATATATGCCATTACCCAATTTAACGTTTTATGATGCTTCATATTAAGAGCTTAGAAGGTCAATAGTAGGCTGTATCTTGTTTTCACATTGCTGGGGAAGAATACCTGACAAGAAGCAGCACAAAGAATGAAAAGGTTCATTTTTAGTACAGTTTAAAGGGCAAGTTGATCATCGCAGGTAATCCATGGCAGAAACAGGAAACTAGTATCAAATCTTCATAACAGCAGGGGCAGAAGCGGAGAGTGAGAAAACGATGAGTGGGGCTGGATTAAAATAACTCAAGGCCAGGAACCAGAAACACCCTTCCTCTAGCAAGACTCCAACTCTTAATGTTTTCACAAGTTTCCTGAAGCACAGTACCAAGCAGGGATTAAGTAATCAAACACATGAATCTAGGAGAGACAATCTTACCTTGAAACTACCATCTTCTACCCCTGGCCTCCACAGACTCATGGTCATCTTATGCTGCAAAATGCATGCATTCCAACATTAAAAGTGCCCATTGAGGCCGTGGAAGTGTCTCAGCAATTAAAGATGCTTGCAAAGCTTGCTGGCCCAAGTTTGACTCCCCTGTACTCAAATAAAACCAGACATATAAAGTGTTGCCTTTGAGACTGGAGCTTGTTTGCAGTATTAGGAGGCCCTGGCATGCCCATATTCTCTCACGCTCATACAAATAAATAAACTAATATTTTTAAATGCTCATAGATTTTTACCAGTCTCAGTCCTCAAAAGTCTAAATTCCCAAAGCAATCTACTAACTACGAGCCTTGTAAATTCAAAACAACATTCACATATTTCCATTATATAGTGGCATAGAGTAAGAATTCCCATTCCACCAGGAAGGGAGGAAAAGAGTCATATCAAGGAAATGTTGGACCAAAACCCAGGAAATGAAACACCAAGTCCTATAGCTCCGTGTGTGGTATCTATGATTCTTGATGAAATATTTTTGGATCCAAAAATCTTTGGTAGTTCTGCCCCTCCAGTGTTGTAGCCTATAAGTTCTTTTAAGGGACAGATCTGTTTTGAGCTCACATTATCCTTGATGTTGTGGTCCTAGTATCTCAAACATTCTGCTGTTTCCATTGCAACTTATATAGTTCACCTTCATAGAGATGTACCTCTCAGGAACTCCATTTGCAGAAATTCTGAGCCTGCATCACATTGCTTTGCCTCTTCAGGTCTCTGGAATCATGGCACAATTTGACTGCATGTCGCTCACCATCATACATCTCTCATCGTCATGAAGTCAATTTAGCATACATGATGCCGCCAAATTCTACTACCAGCTCGAGAGAAAGCGGGCCTTGGATGACAGCTGTGAAACTTCTGATATGCTGGCCTTAGGGAGCAGAGAGCTCCTTTGGCATTCTTTCCCCAGCCTGTTTGATTGACTGTTAGAATGTAGAAGCATCTTACTTTCCATAAAGAAATATTTGATGCAGGAAATATGTAAGCTATAATGAAATATGTAAGATGATTCAAAGTCCTAAGTAATGGGCTAGGGGGATAGCTCAGCAGTTAAAGGTGCTTGCTTGCAAAGCCTTCAGGCCTGAGTTCAATTTTTCAATACCAATGTAAAGTCAGATGCACAAAGTTGCACATGTATTTGGAGTTCATTTGCAGCAGCAGGAATTCCTGGTACATTCCTTCTCTCTGTCTCCATTTTTTTCAAGTAAATAAGTATTTTTTTAGAGAGACCAAAGTAAAACATGTGGACTGTATTTGATAATAGTGTATGGTTCTCACGAATTTCTCAAGATAGGCAAAATCAAAATATGTATATATTTATATGTTTATGTGATTTTTTTCTCTCCAATCATTCCTACATACATACACACATATATATGTATGTAAATATATGCATGCATATATATATTTCATCTCTTTACACACACACACATTTGCACACACACACAACTAGCATTGTACCATTGCACAATGACTATAATATATGTGTGGTCTTCTATAAAACTTATGAATTGTCTCAAGAAAAGAATATATGTCATAAATATCTTTTGAATCAATGAACACAAGAATATAAGATCCTTGAACACAGTAACTTTTGTGTGTTCATTGATCTTCTCTCAGCAATGATAGCACAGCTCAGCATGGCATATATTCTTAACAAAGCATAAGGATAAAAGCAATAAAATTCATAAATAAGAAATTAGAACATGGAAGAAATGATCTGAAGGGAAAATGTGTATCTGTATACTTGGGTATAGCTTTTTCTCTTCAAGTCTCCTACTTCCATTTTTAGCTAAATGTCATACATCATCTTCAATCTGTAAGCTTTTGTTCTTCCTTTCCTTGTTATTTATTTCCATATGGAATTACTGCCATGTTAGTTATTGACTCTATTCCAACTCTCCTTTGATTTTGTTTTTCCCCTGCAAGTTTTCACCTATGTGAGCAATTTAACAACCTTACATTTGCTTTGTTAAAATCAATGTTAGCTTGATTTGCACAGAATCTCACTGGGTTACATCTTTATATTTTGTACTGAATTCTTAATGATTTTATTCTTTCCTTGCAGTCCAAGTAGTGAGTGCAGCCTTGGTTGTCATTTTAAGTGTTTTATATTCATATGTTATCATCATTCATTGTATAATTTTATCAATAATAATTGACACAATTCTTTCCTTATACTGAGTATATTGAACAAAAACCATGCAAACACTTGAAAATTATTGCAATTCCTAAAGGAAGCAGTGAGTGTTCCTAGTAGGTGAAGACTATATTAAGGAAAATGTTACTGCATAGTAGATGTTGGTTCTGGGAAGTGGGAAAGAACTATGAAAAAAGTGTCTCAGGGAGGACATGGTAACTTCCATTACATTCCATCAATGAAAAGAGACAATATGAATAGGCTTATG
This sequence comes from Jaculus jaculus, assembly GCF_020740685.1. Taxonomy (NCBI): domain Eukaryota; kingdom Metazoa; phylum Chordata; class Mammalia; order Rodentia; family Dipodidae; genus Jaculus; species Jaculus jaculus. The sequence goes on along the minus strand of NC_059107.1, from coordinate 125,228,880 downwards.
CCAATACAGAGGGGGGGGGTATACTCCATACAAAGAAGTCAGTACAATTAACTAAAAAGCTATTTCCCCAGCCTATAATACTACATTTTTATTGTGCATAACCCCCATATATATATATATATATATATATGGTTTTAAAAGTTCTTATAAATATACATGCAAATTTTGTTTGCAATTTTCTATAGCTCTAGTAACACCACTTAGAACTCTCAAGAAAAAATATACTATATCTCTTCTTAGCTTGCCTCCATCTCCTGAAACAGTGGAAGTCACATTTATTGGAATGTCACTATTTCCACTTAAGTATCTCTTGTAAATTCTCAAGTCATTGTGAAGTGTACTACAGTCAACCTTTTCCTGAGACTTCCTTTGCTAAACACAATAGGCTTCATATGATAAACCCAAAGGATTTGTTCCAATTTGCATTTTACTTGGGTTCTTAGGTATATCAAACCCATCACCAAGCTTGCTTCTTGTATTACTGTTGGCTTTGTCTCCTTCCCTTCTCCCTCTCTCTCTCTCTCTTTCTCTCCTTGTTTGTTGTCACAATTATTTCCTAAATATTAGTGTTTGCTGAGGATCTTTCACCTCTCATCTAATTCTCTACAATACTCATTGTCAATTTTGCTCACTTCCATCATCTCTGATGCTACTAATGATTTCTTTTTAAAACATTTTACTTACTTACTTAATTTATTTATTTATTTTGAGAGAGAGAGAGAGAGAGAGAGAGAGAGAGAGAGAATGGCCACACCAGGATCACTAGCTACTACAAACTCCAGATGCATGGCTTACCTGGATACTGTGGAATTGAACCTGGGTCCTTAGGCTTCATATACAAGCACCTTAACTGCTAAGCTATCTCTGCAGCCTGCTGCTAGTGATTTCTAAACATATACCATCTGCCTTAATTTCTCTGATATAGTGGCATTTTGAATATCCCTGGTTGGATAGGTAATAGATAACAAAACTCAATCTGAGCAAAACTGGATTCATTTTGTTTTAACCCAAACATGCTTCTTCCTGTTTCATACCCTATTGAAAGGATGATTGACATTTTTGTATTTATTTGAGGGGGGGGGGCGTTGTCAGAGTCTCTAGCCACTGCTATCAAACTCCAGACATATGCCTCACCATTTGCATCTGGCTTTATGTGGGCACTGGGGAATTGAACCCAGGTCCTTGGACTTTGTAGGCAAGCACCTAAACTGCTGAGCAATATCTCTAGCCTCTGGTTCCACAATTTTTATTGCCCCTTTCGTAGAATACTCTACATTCAAATTTTTACTAAGCTCCCTATTGTACTCAGGATAACTTTCAAAAAGATCTAAAGAGATTTGAATATTCTCATAATCATTATTCATACTTAGATTTTAAGCGTCCCCTTTTAGTCTAAAACTCCCCTCATGTTATAGTCAAATTAGCACTATCCCAGATTCTCTTTGTAAGATACAGCTTGCCTGCCTCTCATTACTTCTCCTTCTTCCTCTTTCATATCATTTATTCACATATTTAATTGGTAACTTCTCCTTTTTATTTTTGACTTCCCATAAATAGATTAGATGGCACTTATCTATGCTTCTACCACTACCACTATATTTCATCACAATATGTCCTGAGTACCAATATGGCTACATTTTTTTATTAAGTAGAAGCTTTTGAAAGGACACATCATATGTTGGTACCATCATATCTCTCCTTCCTTTCTCCACTTCTTACATGGTACACAGAATTCAAGAACTATAAACCACTATGTTACATATAAATTTACAGTACTGATATAAGTTTCACCACTCAGGTATCCATTTGATAATCCCCAACCTAACAATTGAGATAATATGCAAAAATAAACAATATGTACATATTCTGAGAAATAGTTACAGATTATGATAATATGATCACCAAAGCTAATGTAGTTACACAGAATTCAGGTTTTTACATATTCTCAATATTAGTCAATGACCAAAAGAGGTTCAATTGCCATCTAGCAAGCATTCCAGGTTCTGGTCCCTCTACTTATATATCAATTTGGCTGTAACTTTACCAGGAAAAAAAAAATTCCAGAGATCAAAGAATACATTTAAATGATTGAATGATGCATTTAATCAAGTATATTATAAATACTGAAAAGCAAGTAGAAAGAGACAAGTTAGGTTACTCAAAATAGGATGGGTTTCAGAGGGTATAGAAATCCTGCTGAATCCTAGGATATAAAAATTCTTTGGCCGGTACCTTTCCACACTGGGTTCCTTACTTTTCTTGTGACCACATTGGGTTACCTGGCAGAAGCAACTTGAGAGAAGAGAAGTTTATTTGGTCTTACATTTCCTTGCATCCAGCCCATCATGGTGAGGAAGGCATGGACCCTGACCTGGTTCTTTGATGGAAGAGCTTAAAGTACATCTTCTCATGTGGCATCCAATAGAAGCAGAGGTAAGGCCAGAATCAGGGCCTGACTGTAACCTCCTGATCAGTTTCCAGTGCCCTATGTTCACCAGGTAGACCTTGCATTCTAAATGTCCCAATGTACCAACAAACAGCCGGGAATAAGTGTGTAGACACATAAGGCTGTGGGATACATCTCACAAACAGCATACACATACAAAAAGTGCAGTTATAAGGCCAGATCTGTGATCTGAGTGAAGAGTCAATAGGGAGAGAACATTCTCTCAATGACATACTCTTTCTTGGAGAGATACAGTGATTCATACATCTTGACCATAGATTTAGCTTTCCAATTAGTTTGATGAACATGTGATATTAAATTTGGTGTCACCAATGAGTGGTCACACTAGGACTTCATAAAACATCAATGGTTCATTGTAGAACCTCTTATGTAATTGTTCCCAGTGTATTTGCATATTATCAATGTATAGTACTAGTGAATTTTATGAACATTGGGCATTTCTATGCTTTCCATTTCCTTCTATTTATATGTATTAAGTAAATTTCTGCTGATCATTTATTTCATATTCAATAAATTAAATGAATTCCAACTAAACCTAAATTTTTATTACTGGCTGCTTAATCCCCAAAAATATTTTTAAAAAACTTAGCTACAACTTATTAATCTACTAGAACTGAATGGTTTGAACAATAAATTCTATTTCACTATGGTGCATACTATTCTTTTAAGAAGAAGAATAATTCTTATCATGTATTTTTGATGTGGTTCTGACTAAGAAATAGAGATCTGTGTTTTTCTCCCTTGAAATCAGTTGAGTTTATGGACTGTTATCCAGTACTAATATATGGCAAAAGTGACATGATGTCACTTCTAAGTCTCAGCTATAAGATATGAGTCAACTTTTAACTTCTTTCACTATGTGTTCTTGAAGAACTCCCCTGTACATCTGACTTCCCTGAGGCTGCTATACTATGAAGAAGGCTGAACTTTACCTTTAGTAACATTTCATGACACATCTATAAGGCCACATGCATATAGAGAAAGGGAGAGGTACTTGGATAGTCCTAAATGCTATAATGGCTCCTCATCCTGTGTTCCAAATCTATCCACTGTTTGACTACAAAGGTTTGAGTGATTCTAAGTTAGAATTCGTAATATAACAAATAATAAAATAATTTTATTTCAAATTAGAGTTAAGTATGAGAGAATTTTTATTTAGTAATAGATAATTGAATACCTACTATTTCCCATCTTTGCCTTGACCTCTTTTTAAATTTCATTTCTCCATGTTCACTACATATATGTATATAATCATATCATATATATGATATACACAATGTGTGTGTGTGTAACTATGAACCTATCATCTATAAATACCCCACTTACAACTCATCAAAAGGTAGAAGCTCTTTCGTAAATGAATTATAAGTAGCTATCAGTTGGAAAAGGCTTTTGGACATCATCTCAATCCCCTAAGACTTTCAAAACTAAATTAGTCTAATTTTAGTAGTGAAGATACAGCTAGCTCTTCAGAGGATTTCTAAAGTATGTGTTTGTTTTCTCCATTTCTCTATGAATCTAAGCTATATCTGAAATGAGAATTGTTGATATGTTATTTCAACTGTTCAATTGTCTATCAATGCTTGTTTGCAAGTGTCTGTGAATTTTCCATATCAAATAAATAACAACTTCCTGTTAGCAACATTTTCCAATGATTTCTCACCCAAAGAACAGCAGTAATCATTGATCTCAACTTAACGCAACTTACCTTGCTAATATTAAGTCAAATGTTCAATTTGTGTCAGCACTGATAATAATCTAAATAATTAAGTGATAATAAAAAGGTTTGAGTTCTATTATGGTGCCTTACATTTGATACAGTTTCAAACGTAAGCATGTGAAATCAATCAGGGTCTTAAGCACTATTTTCTCATGCACTTGATCTGGAAAATATGGGAATTAATACTATTGAGTTCTGTTGTACTCATCCTTAAGATAGAATTTAGGCGAAGACTTTCTGTATAAAATTCTATGACTATCATTACAAGTAAAGGTCTCTAGATTGGAGCACAGTGAAAAGTGAATGTCTATGTCATAAAGCTTTACATTAGACATCTTTATATTTAAAAAATAACTGTGAATATGGTGGGAATGTGTTTTCCTGTTCAGTGTTCTATTTCATAGTTTCTTAAAGAAGCATTAGAAATGACGTATTTTCCCCATAAATTATTTTCTTTAAAAAGGGGAAAAATCTTGTAGAGCCATCACTACACTTACTTATTTTTTTTTTCCTTTTTCAGTGCTCTTAGGTTCAGTGTCATTTAATATTGAGTGATGCAAAATAAAGCTCTCTGCAACTTGTCTTCTCTTATCATATTTTCAAAAAAAAAAAAATTGTCCCTGCTTTTCAGGAACATGGAGCCATATCAGGAACCATAGCATTAACTTGAAATGTCAGCATATATTTGTCAAGTTGCTAGATTTTACAGTAATCTCATGCAAATGTATAAAGGTTGACTAATGTAGCCTTTCCACACCAATTTGTCTTGTGAGATGTTTATATATTTATGTGGAGACATACGAGTCATCAACTGTGCACTCTGTATGATTTTAATGTTACAATTAGCATTTTTGAATAGACAAACAGTAGTGGGTGGTGTAAGTATAACAAGAAACTTATCAAACTAGCAAAGGAAACCGTGATTAAAAAAATAATGTAAGCGATTCCAACTAACTGAACTGAAGTTTTGTTTTTTTTTAATTTATGTATCACCAAAATTTGCCATGTATTTTTTTTCATAATTAGTAGTTCCATTGTCTTTTTTTTAAACTCTTTTTAGTTTATTTTTATTTTTATTTATTTATTTGAGAGAGAGAGAAAGAGGCAGAGAGAGGGAGAGAAAGAATGGGCATGCCAGGGCCTCCAGCCACTGCAAACTAATTCCAGATGCATGCACTCCCTTGTGCATATGGCTTACATGGGTCCTGGGGAATAGAATTGGGGTCCTTTGGCTTTGCAGGAAAATGCCTTTACTGGTAAGTAATCTTTCCAGCCCCTATCATTGTTTTGGCAAACAAATATGGGAGAAACTGGTTACTGTATTGCCAAAAATATGTTTTTCTTTTTCTTTGGGCTTAAGGCTATAATTTGGCTTTTCTTTTACCAAGATATTGTCATGTGGACTGTTCTCACTAGTTGAGGATGTGTCACTCAGGAATCAAGTTTTCTGAGGAAGTGTGACCCTTCTACCTCTCCCCCATTACCACTCTCTACATGTACAATTCAAGGGGCAGGCAGGGTACAGTCTGGAGAGGAGACTGAATTCTGTGCAGGAGAAAGTGGCCTATGAATCAACTCTCATCATGGAGAGAAAGTGAATAATAAACCTTCAGTATATTCAACTTTATGTATTTGGGGTTGTTTTGGTGCTTTTCCTAGGTAATATACTGTAATATTTCATGACTATAAATGTGGAAAAATAAAAATTAATTACATAAGACTACTGATTAAAGGTTATGATAGAAATGATGATAATTGGGCTGGAGAGATGGCTTAGCGGTTAAGCGCTTGCCTGTGAAGCCTAAGGACCCCGGTTCAAGGCTCGGTTCCCCAGGTCCCACGTTAGCCAGATGCACAAGGGGGCGCATGCGTCTGGAGTTCGTTTGCAGAGGCTGGAAGCCCTGGCGCGCCCATTTTCTCTCTCTCCCTCTATCTGTCTTTCTCTCTGTGTCTGTCTCTCTCAAATAAATAAATAAATAATTAAAAAAGAAAAAAAAGAAATGATGATAATTATTTAAATATAAACCCATCCTAAAGTTTAAACCCAAGAGTAAACAAATGTGGAAAATGCCATTTAGTTAGTTTTTATAATGTTAAACAAGCTGTTTTCAATATAGGTAAACTATGTTACAAAATGAGTAACTACACAATTAAAATTAGAGAATATTAAGATTGATGTATTTGTTCCAATTAGTTATTACTTGCATTATTTATATGAAAATTATCCTTGAAGTTAAAGAGTAATTTATGTCAATTACTGAATCTTTGTTATTTCCATAGCTTATGCTTAATTACTCATTTCATTTTGTACACTAGCTTGCTAGATTTTATTGTTACATACAAATTCAACTTGGTTACAAATAAAGTAAAATATGGGCTGAAGAGATGGCTTACCAGTTAAAGTGCTTGCCTCCAAAGCCTAAGGACCCAAGTTTGATTCTGTAGTACCCACAGAAAGCCACAGGCACAAGGTGGTTCATGTGTCTGTAGTTCTTTTGCACTGACTTGAGGCCACTCACTATGTGCCTCTCTACATGTCTCGAATGAATGAATAAACAAATAAACAAAATTTTAAAATACAGTAAAATTTTTATTGTACATAATATATTATATCACTAATATTGTATGAAATATTAAGAATATGAAGGGATAGAAGAACCAGCCACTATTATATAATGAGAGTAGTTGTGTATATACCTCATTTAGAGAAATATATAGATAAAGTTATACTGGAGATAAAATGTGTAAAATAATTAGTAGCTATGGGCACAATATTATCTATCTCTGTGGACTAACATTTTTATATTTTATTATTTATTTATTTGACAGAGAAAGACAGAGAGAGATAGAGAGAGAGAATAGAATTGCCAAGGCTTCCAGCCACTGCAAATAAACTCCAGATGCATGTGCTTTCCTGTGCATCTAGCTAAAGTGGGTCTTGGGGAATCGAACCTGGGTCCTTTGGCTTTTCAGAGCAAATGCCTTAACCACTAAGCAATCCCTCCAGCCTGACTAAGTTGTTTATTGGCAGCTGGAACTAAGATCAATTGTCTGAAGGTAGATGAAAATTTAGGATATATGCATAGTTCCTTAATCCTTAATTAACTAGCTATCAAAATCAGTTCAGGCATATGAAAACCTCAGCATGAAAAAAATTTACATTTTATTTATTTATTTATTTAAAATTTTTTTTTGTTCATTTTTATTTATCTATTTGAGAGCGACAGACAGAGAGAGAAAGAGGCAGATAGACAGGGAGGGAGAGAGAATGGGCGCCCCAGGGCCTTCAGTCACTGCAAACAAACTCCAGACACATGTGTCCCCTTGTGCATCTGGCTAAAGTGGGTCCTGGGGAATCAAGCCTCAAACCGGGGTCCTTAGGCTTCACAGGCAAGTGCTTAACTGCTAAGCCATTTCTCCAGCCCAAAAATTTACATTTTAAATAAATGACTTTTTTCTTGCTTAGTACTTCTTTTATTTTCAAGTTTCTTGAACTTATCTAAATAGCCTTTGGCAAAGTGGGATGCGGACCTAGTAGTATTATTATCATTTGGAAATTTATTAGAAATAAAAGCCCTTGGATCATGTCATAAACCTAATGGCTATAACTCAGGATAGGGCTGAGCTATCTTTCTTATACAAAGCCATCCTGGATATGCTCTTGTAGGTTAAATGTGATGATCACTGATCTGAAGGAGCTCCTATAAATGGGGTGGTGGTTTTAATGTGAAATGTCCCCCATTGCTTCATATGATTACACCTCATATTTGAATCTTAACTCGGTGGAGGCTTTTGGAGGTGGAGCCTTACTAGAGGAAATGTATCAGTGGGGGAGGGTTTTGGGATTTTATAATCCATCCCAGATTTGCTATTGTTGGCTAGCTTGCTCTTGATGCTTCCTCCTTGATGCTTATGTGTGAGGATGTGAGCCAGTTTTCTCCTCCTGCTATATTTTCCCTGCCATGAAGACACTTTCCCTTGGAACTGTAAATAAATAAATGCATTCATTCCTTTCATAAGTGACTTCTTATGTAGTGTTTTGTCTCAACAATGAGAAGGTCCAAGCTATAGGTGATGATTCTTCATTCTATTTCATATGTGAGTCCACCTATTGCCTTCTGCAAAATGACTTCTTGAAACTGCTTTTCTCCATTTTGGCAGCACATGTTTCCATCCTCTGCAATGGTGCTAGGGATGGTAATGTAGTTTCTAAACTTAGAGTCATTATGAAGACCATTATTTTCTTACCAAATGCCATTTACTCTGTGCTTATTTACTGTCTTTCATTGGCAATTGTTTCTTCCTGTGATATCAACTAGAATGCCTTTTAAGCATTTTGTGTCACTTGAGTGTATTATAATGAAAACTTTTTATTTTTATATTTATTTTTTTATTTATGGGGGAAAGAGGAAGAGAATGGGCATTCCAGGGCCTCTAGCCACTACAAAGGAACTTCAGATGCATGAGTCACCTTGTGCGTCTGGCTTACATGGGTTCTAGGGTATGAAACCTGTGTCCAGAGGCTCTGTAGGCAAGCACTTTAACCACTCAGTCATCTCTCCAGGCCCCAAACTGTTTTTTTTGACACATGATTGGGAGTAAGCAAAAGAAAACTCTGGAAAATTAGAGAAACATCTAAGCCTATAATTGGCAAATGTTGATTATCAAAGAAACTAAAATAAAGGCTTAATACAGAAGTGATTCTTATGCAGACAGAAATAATGGATGTCTTTAAAAACCTTGAAGTAGGGCTGGACAGATGGCTCCGAGGTTAAAGGTGCTTGCAAAATGTGATGGATTATTTCCTTAGTACCCATGAAAAGCCATATGAACAAAGTGGTGCATGCAACTGTAGTTTGTTTGCAGTTAATTCTGTCTGTCTGTCTGTCTGTCTGTCTCTATCTATCTGTCTATCTATCTATCATGCATCTATTTCTCTATGCATCTTCTATCTGGCTAGGCTTGCAAAACAACTAAATCACTAAAAATAAAAAAAATAAAGTCTGATGTACCCCAGTTTTAAAAGATATTTATTTATTTGCAAGCAGAAAGAGAGAGAGAGAGAGAGAGACAGAGACAGAGAGAGACAGAGAAGAGACACAGAAGGAGATAATGTGCATGCTAGGGCCTCCAGCTGTTGCAGATGAACTCCAGACTTACCTGCTACTTTGTGTATATGTGTGGGTGGATACTAGCGAATCAAACTCCTGTCATTTGGCTTTGCAGGAAAGCACCTTAACCACTGATCCATCTCTCCAGCCCTGTACCCAAGCTTTTCTAATGGTCTTTTCATGATTTTTTGTTTTTTTTCTAATTCCAAAGACTGAACCGCTGTCTGTCCTGGCTAAGCAAGTGCTCTAACATTGAGCTAAATCTTCAACTCCAGTCTCTCATGTTTAAGGACATTTTAAGTCTTCTGTGGGATTCCAAAGAATAAAAGTTTTTAAAAAGTTTACTGTTATCTGAATAATATGACGATGTTATTGGAATATTAGATATGTTGGAAAATAGTGATCATCTGTTTCCTGTGGTTTAAGAGTATCAATGCTACATCAGATGGTGGATTGAGAGCCAGGTTGGTGATGAACAACTGTAATCTCAACTCTAAGGAAATGGGATGAGGCACGTGAGTTGGAGTTTGAGGCCAATTTATATTACAAAGGAAGACACTGTCTCAGAAGAAAAGCCGAAGATGGTGGCTAGATTGTGGGCATAGATTTTGCTATCAAAAGTATTTTGTGGATATCTTTAGGAGTCCAGAATCTTGGGGTCCACTCTCTTGTGAAACAGAGGCTACAGGTTACTAAGATCCATGGATGGTCTTTGAGAATACAACTGTTTGAGGCACGTGCCTGGGCTGCCGCTTGCCGTGCCATTGCATGCTGTGAAGGTCTGAGAACAACCGCAGGGTGATTGTCCTCTCCTTCCACCTGCAGACTGGGTCTCCAGGTGTTTTGCCACAGCATGGGCACCGGTCAAGCTGGCCCACAAGTTTTAGGATTCTCCTTACCCTGCCTCCCCTTGCTATAGGCAATTTGGGTTTATGGACACATGTGCTACATTCCATCTGCCTTTATGTGGGTGCTGGATACTCCAACTTGGGTCAGCAGGCTTTCCAGCATGCTTCTTTAACCACTGAGATATCTCCCCAGACATCTATTTATTACTTTATATGATTAATTTAATGTTGTGTTTCATATTTTATATATTTTATTTATTTACTTGAGAGATTGAGCGAGCTAGCAAGCCAGGGCCTCCAGACTGTGGAAACAAACCTAGATGCAGGTGCCACCTTGTGCATCTGACTTTATGTGGGTCCTGGGGAAATGGAACCCAGGTATTAAGGCTTTGCAGGCATGTGCCTTAACCGCTGAACCATCATCTTTCCATCCCATGTGATTAAGAATTTTAATGACAATAAATTCACAAGGTGGATCTTTATTTTACTGTAGAATTGCCAATTAAATTAAACAGTATCCCCAGCAAGAAATGGATCTCTGCCTAATGTACTTGTGTCAGTCTTTGAGTAGTATTCCTTAGCTAACTTTGGACTCTGCTCTGGACCCAAGTAAAACATTCTATTTGCGTTCTTGCACTTCTTTCGGAGAATATTTGCATTATTTATGGAATAAGACTAATGTTTAATCCCTTTCTCAATTTCCTCTGGCATATCCCCTAGATTTTCCACTGTCTCGAGATTTATGAGTCTCTCTCTCACTGAAAGGGTACCTTTTTAGTTGTCCAGTTTGTACTGGTTTTATCTCCTCCTTGGTTTTTATCCAGACGATCTAAATGAATGGACAGCAGGAGAGGGAGAGAAAAAACTGTATGGGGCGTCGTAGCGCCTGGGTGGTTGGAGAGGTCACTCTGCGCGAAGCTGAAAATTGACCTGGCATCAGGGAGCATTTAACAAGCAGTCCGCATCGCCAGGGCAAAGAATGGAGACCTGACGGGGTAACTGGGAGTGACAAACGCAGCCACACCCTAGACTGACTCCACTTCCTAAGGCACGACTTCCATGCCCCAGGTCCTAGGGATGAAAGCTACCGAAAACCCTGAGAAGCACGAAGGGCCACAGTGTCAGAAGATGCCCAATTCCCATCCCCAAGGGCGCATGCTAGCACCAGCTTGCCTCTAGAAACGACCGTGTGGGAGAAGCCCAGGCCCCAGGCACCGGTGCCCATCCCTGGCCCTCGCCCTCGCCGGGGGCGCGGGGACCAGCACGGTCCTCAGCATCCCTCCGGGGGAGGCTTTGGGGAAGATGAGCGTATCCGCGAGCGCGGGTGCGTGAGGAGGAGAGCGAAAAGACGTGATTACTTCAGAATTTATTTAAGGGCCGGTGGAAACCACTGCAGCAGCTTCCAGGGGAAGCCCTTGTTCCAGAGAAGAGGAGGTGGCGGCAGCCCGGGAGGAGGAGGAGGAGGAGGAGGAGGGGAGAGGCTGAGGAGGAGGAGCTGCAGCTAGCTTGCGGGAGGCAAGTGGGAAGATGCCTTAGCAGCCTCACCGGCTCCCGGCAGGTTGGTTCTGTTGGCAGACGGATGCGAGCAGACAGGCTTGCCGAGGGGCTGGAAGAGAAAACGTGTGTGTGTGTGTGTGTGTGTGTGTGTGTTTGGGGGGGAGAGGGCTGGCAGCTTCCCTTCGCAGAGCAGAGCGCCTCCTTTAAGTGAAACAAGACACCCTAGGGCAGAAGTAGGCTGGGTACCAGGAGGAGACCTGTCCTGCATCACGCATACCCTGGGGACCCACTTCTTTTTAACTGTCAGACTCCCAGGGTTAGTTAGCCCTAAATTCCTCGGGGGCTCCGGTGGGGAGCAGGGTGGAGAACTTCCTGTCCACACACACACTCATCATACCTCTCCCAGTAGTTCGTGTTTCAGGGACACTTCTTCAACACCCCCCCCCCCCCACACACACACACCCAACCGGGTTACCCACGTGCTGGAGGGTGAGCGGGGAGCAGCAGAGCGTCTGAGTTAAGTTTCTGAAAGTGAGCCCCGATCCCGGGTTCGCAGCCCTCCTCCGCCGCCGGGGCTCCGGCTGCACGCGGAGGCTCTGGTAAAGGGGCCGCGGCTGCTTTAAGAACCGCCTCCCCCTCTCTTCCCTTTGACAATGGTCTGAACCGAGCTCTGCTTCCCAAAGCAAAATTTGTAATATCCCATTTTTCCGATGGACGCTTCTCCTTTTGGCCGCTGACGGAGCCGCAGGAAGATGCCGAAGCGCTGTCACGCCACGGCCCCGGAGCACGTTCCGGGAGAGCGCGGGGGCTCGCGGGGGTCCGAGCTGCCTTCCTCCTCGCGTTGCTAGGGACGTGCTCCTGGACCTCCGGGAGTGAGCCTGCCCTCGCCCAGCAAGCCGGAGCCTGCGGTTGTCATTGATCAATTGGAGAAGCAGGACCTGAAATAACAGACATTAGGTACAGAAACTGCACTCGAGTTGCACGGTTTCCCTATGGCTTTTTGTATTTATTTATTTTTCCACCTCTCCAGCCCCACCCCGCCCCCAGGGAAGAGCGGATGCAAAGTCTTCCTTGCAGGTTACCGTTAGGTACCTTCGGCTTCGCAGCCATCCCGTCCTCTGTGCCTCCTGCCTCTTGCCTACTTGGCTGTCTCCTGGGGCGGATGAACAATTTTAGCGTGGAAATTATGAAGTCAACTTCTTCTTAGGGGTTCTGGGGGTGTGGCTGAGCGGTAACTGTCCAGCAGTGTGAGGTGAGCCCGGGTTTTTGACCATCTGAGCATGCAGGAGGGTAAAGAAAGTGAAAATGCTTCCATTAGCACTGATGAGAATATTTGAGGAGAATGGGGGCTTTCAAGGAGTTAAACAGCAGGAGGAATATTCATGTAATGCAATCAGACAATGGCTAGGTTCTCTCTCACAAAATTACTCCTTGTGGGTTAACTGAGATGGGGCAATGGTGGTTCTAAAGACCAAATTTTTGCAGAAGAATCTTGCCATACAGAGTAATACCTTCATTGCTTGGAGTACGGTCCAAATCCTGGGGACATGATTAAGTAAAATTATTTATTGCAAGTAATAGAGGGCATGTGGAACACGTCTACCTGAATAGATGTTGCTTGCATAGTGTATACTGCTAAGGAACACATTGGATCTTGAAATCCCTTAGGTCATGACTTCACGGAGCATTCACAACTTTTATTTTGGAATCTGTGAGATTTCTAAGACAGTCAAGGTTATGTGCTAACAATATGGGAGTTAGTTTTCTTGGTACATAAGTTTTTCCAGCTAAATGTCAGTACTGGGATAATTAAACCAACCAACCAGGCTATTTTTTGTTCTGTTTTCACAATAATTTTAGCAATGAACAAAACTAGGTCTTGAAACCTTCAGTAAATTAATGGGAATACTCATGAATATCAAATATGGGTAATCAAATACACAGAAAAATTGACTTGAGCGATGGAGAGGGTGAAAACGAGGTGAATATTTCAGCAAGCTGTATGCTCAGTCTAGTTTTTAGTGGTGTGATATTTGCCTTTTAGTACTCAAAATGACTACAAAAGTTAAAAGTGGCATGTCTAGGTAGAATACATAAGACTTTGAAATTGTTCCATGTGTGTCCATTCTATAAAAGGTTCTATGTATGTTTTTACATAGCTTAGATGTGCATTAAGGAGCTCTCACATTGTGTATGGTGCCTTCAAGTACTTTGAAGTTTATATTATAATCTGAGCTTAATGGGATAACTTAATTTAACTCATGAAAGTGGCTTTATTTTTCTGTAGGGATTTTTTTTTCTTTCAATTTTAGCTAGGAGACTGGATTTGCTCACTTGAGTTGACTAAGAAGAAAGTGGCATTTATTCTTTCTTATGTGGTTTTGTATGGTTTTCTTTTATGAATTAAATTTTGGGTGTTCAGAAGTATCTACTATAATTAAATGTTTATTTAGCCTTAGAAGCATAATCATAAAAGCAAAACATTATTTCTGTAAGGTAAGTGTTGCCCACTTTGTAACAGAAATAAATTCTTGAAAGTTGGATAACCCTTTATATCTTTTACTGTGTGTTATCAATGGAGTAAGCCATTGGATTGTCAAAGTAGGAATTTTCAAAACATATTATCTTCTTTAGGGAAGATAAAGCTGAAGTTTTGAAAGGTAAAGTAAATTGCTCACTTTCACATGCTTCAGGAGTGGCTAGGATCAAGTTCTTACAGCATAGATTTTGGCAGACATTCTAAGGCCCCAAGCAGCTTCTCATCATAGCATCTTTAGACCAAATCCATGGCCACCTTAATATTAATCTAGAAGTCTCACTCTTGTAACTGTGTAATGAAAGGAAGATAATTATCATAATTTTTTCAGACAAAATTATACTTGTAGTAATGATACACTTATGGTTGTCCTTGTAATTTAAAGTTGTTTTAAGTAACTGGGAGGAAATAGATATTTGTACTTATCATTAAAAAATTTATGATCTAGGCTGTAGAAATGGCTTAGCAGGTAAAGTGCTTTACCGCAAAGCCTAAGAATGCATGTTCTAATCTCCAGGTCCCACATAGCCAGACACAGTGACACAATTGTGCAATGCCACACATGAACACAAGGGAGCGCACATGTCTGGAGTTTGTTCACTGAGGCTGAAGTGTTCTGGTGTACCCATTCTCTCTTTCTCCCCCATTCCTTCTCTTCTCTATCTCTCAAAATTTAAAAAAAATAATAATAAAAAGAAATTTATGATCTAAAATAAAAATTTTAAATTAGCCTGAAATATTAAAACCTACAAGTGTTTTGCCTAATTTGTTTTAGCATTTCTTTTTAATCTTATATGTCAAAAATCATCAAGTTAGATCATGGTAATGATTTTTCAGAATACCACAGCTGTTCAAAGTGTGGGTTTCATGCATGACATGTGAAATAATCATTTTAATCAAGCAAATGTATTGCATTTTTGTCTTATTTTCAATTAATGCAAAGAAAATTTGTAGTAGTTTAGAAATGTTTTCATCCTCATCATCGTCTTTGAATGAAAATCAAATAGATTTTTATAAGTTAAAGTGCTAATAGCACTAGTGAAAGTGTACAAGTATGTGAGTGTGTACATGTAAATTCATTCTATTTGTCAACTGTGAGTCTTAGTTTACAGTAAATAGAAACTAAGCAAAGTTCCTGTCTTCAGGTCACTCATTGTTTTTGAATGAACAAGAGTCAAATCATGTTGAATGATTATAAAATTTACTAATTCCTTAGTTCATAAAATAAAGTGTACTGTTCATAAAATAACTTCTGTTATTATTCTTAAAGTTTCTCTTAGTTTCCAGTGGATCATGACCAAATCATTCAATCATTCACAAATATATAATGTTCTTTCTTCAATAACACAATTTACATTGAGAATTACATAAAACATAATTGAATATTGAACTATTAAATCTTGACATTTTATTTCAAAATATCACCAGAATATTTTCCCTATGGGCACTATTATATGGACAGAAAAATGAATTGACCTTGCATTATGAAACCAAAGATTGCTCTGGGATCAACAGCCAAACCAGACTTTCTCCACATCAGCCTTCTCCAAAACCAAGCCCTCTAATTAATAGCTCTTGGCCATCATACAGCAACCTAAAATGAGATGAGCCAGATATTTTTTAAACAACAAATAAGAATGAAAAAGAAAATCAGATAATTTCTGATTTTTAAAATGTCATGTATAATAGGAAAATGTTATATCTCAATATGTGTATTGTTGATTTTAAATCAAAATAATAAATGATTTAAAAATATTGTGAGTAGTTTCTTTATTTCATGACTTAGTGCTTGTGATTAACAGCTGAAACGTGAAGTAACTGCATTAGCTAATGTAATTTTCCACATCTGTTTTGTGGAATATTTGAAAGAGTGTTAATTTATATTGTTTGCATGAAAACCAGACA
Source organism: Jaculus jaculus (assembly GCF_020740685.1). Taxonomy (NCBI): domain Eukaryota; kingdom Metazoa; phylum Chordata; class Mammalia; order Rodentia; family Dipodidae; genus Jaculus; species Jaculus jaculus. The sequence goes on along the minus strand of NC_059107.1, from coordinate 125,212,796 downwards.
ATGCATCTAACAGAATATTAAGTGTCCTTAGCAGTTTAATAATCGAGACATTCATGTATTTCAGCCTAATTCATAAAGTTTATTTCTAATTTAGTCTATAACTTATCAACTCTGTGTATACTTCTGAGAGAACTCAAGAATACATCACATGAAAATGATCATACCAAGAAGCTTTCAATCAGTTGGTGTGAGAAAACTTGTTGAAGAAATGCTATGAAAACTCTTTGTTATGTAAGATAGTCAATTACTTGGGATTTTCTAAAGGAAAGAGTGAATTTAGTTCACTCATTTGCCAAGACAATTTTGTCTATTGACTGTTGTTGACAGCAGTATTAGCTGTAAGTGATTTGTAAACTTGATTGGGTTGAAATAACATATTCTACAAACCAAATAATGTAATAACCTATGAAAAATAAATTTGAAAAATATAAAACCAGGTTTCATATTATAGTGGAACATATGTGGATTGTCATAAAACATGAATGTCTAATTGAAGAACATGAAGGGTTCATGTTTCACTAAAGTCAACACATACGGCTGGGTTGTAGTTGGAGCAATAGGTAGGGGGAGTTGAGGTAACTGGCATAATGAGCGCAAAAATTTAATTGTGATGACAGCCAGGTGGCATTTTAGAAATAACTTCTTCACTGAAATTCTCTCTTTCCTTTCTTTAAGCAATGATGTGTGAAGTGATGCCCACGATTAATGAGGATACCCCCATGAGCCAACGGGGGTCCCAGAGCAGTGGCTCAGACTCAGACTCCCATTTCGAGCAACTGATGGTGAATATGCTAGATGAAAGGGATCGTCTCCTAGATACACTTCGGGAGACCCAGGAGAGCCTGTCACTTGCCCAGCAAAGACTCCAGGATGTCATCTATGACAGAGATTCCCTCCAGAGACAGCTCAATTCAGCTCTGCCACAGGTAAGCATCAATAACACTGGTTCTTCTTTTCATAAGTAAACGTGTTATCAGCTTTTAATAAGATTTACTTTAGTTTTTTGAGGTAGGGTTTCACTCTGGCCCAGGCTGATCTGGAATTAACTATGTAGTCTCAGGGTGGCCTCAAACTCACAGCAATCCTCCTACTTCTACCTCCCGAATGCTGGGATTAAAGGCATGCACCACCATGTCCAGCAAAGTTTACTTTTTATTCAGTCCTGTAATTACCTTTCCACGTAATACATATGATATGCACTTCTTGGTGAAAAAAAAATATATATATATATATATATAAAATAAACTAATGTTTTATATGAAATCTTGCCTTAAACAAAATCACTGAGTTAAAGGCCAGCCTAGAAGTACAGCCTGGAAGTACAGAGTGTGTTACAGGCCAGCCTGAGATCCTACCTCAAAAAAAAAATAATCATAATATTCTACTTGTTTGTGTGTTTGTGTGTGTGTGTGTGTGTGTGTGTGAGAGAGAGAGAGAGAGAGAGAATAAAGAAGAATAAATTCTTATTTTAGCACTTTCTTGCAAATAACTTGTTGATCATTTTAATTACTAGAATGTGGAGATAATTTTGTCTTTAAAAGATTATGTCTGTTTAATACAATTATGACAGATGGAAGTATGTACTCTTAACTTTGATTTGTGTCGTCTGTCTTTGGAAATGGTAGTTTGGAAGTTTGTGGTTTAATTTATCTTTCTTTAAAAACTGACCATTACCGGGCTGGAGAGATGGTTTAGCCATTAAGGTGAATGCCTGTGAGGCCTAAGGACCCAGCTTCCATTCTCCAGGCCCCACATAAGCCAGATGCACATGGAGGCACACGCATCTGGAGTTCGTTTGCAGTGGCTAGAGGCCCTGGCCTGCCCATTCTCAATCACTCTGTCTCCCCCCCTCTCTGTCTCTAGTAAATAAATAAAAATAAAATCTTTTTTAAAAGAATAACCATTTCCTGCTTAAAACCTCCTTGCATATTATCTATTCATTGTAAACAACACTTTAAGTAGCTTCTTTTCTGATTTAAAATATTTTGGAAATTGTTAGTAATTTTGGAAATTGTTAATGCCGGTAGTTCCTGCATCAAGAAGGCTGAAGTAGAAGGATCAAAATTTCAAGGTCGGGCTAGAGAGATGGCTTAGCGGTTAAGTGCTTGCCTGTGAAGCCTAAGGACCCCGGTTCGAGGCTCGGTTCCCCAGGTCCCACGTTAGCCAGATGCACAAGGGGGCGCACACGTCTGGAGTTCGTTTGCAGAGGCTAGAAGCTCTGGCGCGCCCATGCTCTCTCTCTCCCTCTGTCTTTCTCTCTGTGTCTGTCACTCTCAAATAAATAAATAAATAAAATTAAAAAAAAAAAAAGATTTCAATGTCAATCTAGGCTGCATAGAAATTTCCTATCAAAAAAGAAATTTAAAAGCCAGGCATGGTGGTGCACGTCTTTAATCCCAGCACTTGGGAGGCAGAGGTAGGAGGATTGACATGAATCCAAGGCCACCTTGAGGCTACATAATGAATTCCAGATTAGCCTGGGCTAGAGTGAGACCCTACCTAGAAAAAAAAAAAAAAGAAGAAATTAATAGAAGGTCAAAGTTCACCTTTACTCTCATAAACTTCTTATTGTTAGATTAGTTAAGGGACATTTCTGTCAGTCTTGTAATTTTATAGACAAATATTTTATAGAAAAAATTACAGAAATGTAGAAATAGAAAATGTTAATGGAGTATCACTTTACTATATGCAGAGTTAATGACAAGGATCAATGTACTTACTGAAGAATTATAAGATTATGCTTCTTTTGGTAGCAGAAATATCATAAGATATATGTGACCATTTTAATAACTCCCCCCGTAAACTACAATTTTATTTTTAATAAAAATCTGTTTTGCTTTCTAATCACACAGAGTAGCAAATTGAGTTGACTTACCTATGAATAGTTCAAAAATATTGAAAACAGGATATAGTTGATAAAATTCTAAGGTCACCTTCACAGTGCGCTGCTGGAATATTCATGACTCTCAGAATGAGATCAACCATTCTCATACACATTACATAATCCTGGAATGATCTATGATTGACTCCTGGCTCAGACCCCTCCATATAAGTCTGTTTAAGTTGGGATGAAATAATATTTCAAATAATTCACCTGTTCACAAAGAAGTTTACTTTATTTATTTTGAGAGCAAAAGAGAGAGAGAAAAGCAGATAAAGACAATGGGTGTTCCAGGACTTCTAGCCACTGCAAAGAAACTCCAGATGCATGTGCCCCCTTGTGCATCTGACTCATGTGGATCCTGGGGAATTAAATCTAGGTCCTTAGGCTTTACAAGCAAATGCCTTAACTGCTAAGCCATCTTGCCAGAACAAAACTGTTTATTTATGTGTTTTTAGTCACAAAAATACCTTCAAGTTTCAATCTGGGCAATTATTCTTCAGAAGGTGAACTGCCATCTTGGTAACTCTCCTTTACGATGGCTTGAGTTGGTTAAAGTTATTGTTCCAGTGGGGCTCTGGAACAAGTCGCAATTACTATCATTTGTCTTTCACCACAGTGTTCCTTTTGAAAAGTCTATGGATATGATATACCAGAAACAAGGTCAATGTACTTTCAGTATGCTGAATGGTTTTCAATTTTTCACACTCTTCCTAAAGTTAAAATTTTGATCCTACCTGTAAGTTTCCAAGAATGTTTTCTGTAGTTCATTTTAAATGCTTTCATTTTTAATCCTAACCGCATCAAACTAGCTCTAAGAATAATTTGTTTTTAAACTTCTGTTTCTTCTATAAGAAAACAGGTGACAATTTCATAAGGATGCTATAAAAATAAAGTATTAGCAAAAGATACTTTGAGGGGAAGGAGAAAACTGGGAATATTTTCATATAGAGCTATATTATATACATATTTTTTTCTTAGTATAAGAATTAAGATTCTCAGTTCAAGTAACTTCCAAATAACATAAAAATATTGATAATAATGCAATGTTATTTAATTTTATGTTTAATTATATTAATCTATAGTATGCTATTCAAACTCTCTAAAGCCAATTTTATTTTGGAGTTCAGAATTTTAATGACTTTCTTCATGTTTATAGTGTGTATTCTAGAACATTGTCAACGATACATACACATCTCTGAAAAGAATGCTTTGTATTTCCACTACATTGAAAAGGTATAAAGGCCATGAACAAATTCATCTTGCCACAGAATTAATTTTTCCAAAAATCATATTTGCTATAGTCGTACAGATAAAATGTTGACCTTTAGGACCTTCAGAATGTATTTGTTTTGACATTTTAGGCTAGGAATTGTGAGTATATCCATTTAGATTGCTACAGATATATTTTGCAAGAACTTTGACATATTCTTTGCAATACTGATCTTTGTCCTCCCCTCCCTCCCCACCCACCCTATTGTCTAGTCCTCGAGATGCTTGCTATGTATGTGGGCATCTTGGGTAGATTCAGATTAGGTGCTGTAGATGTGGTGATTATCTTTCTGTGATTGGGTAAATTTACTGAGAGTGATCTGGTCCATGTTCAACTATTTTTCTTCAAATTTCATTGTGCCTTTTTTTTCTTACTACTGTATAGAATTCCATCTACATCGTGAGATCCAGGTTAGCCTGAGCTAGAATAAGACCCTACCTCTGAAAATAAAAACAAAAACAAAAACAATAAAATATTTTGAATCAATGAGCCTGTACTGTTAGTGGTGTTTATATTTTTTCATGAAATAGGAGAAAATGGCTCTTATAAATATTAGCTTTTAGGCAGAAATAAAGCATGCAAAACTGCTATAGTAACCTAAAAAGTTAAAAATTATTTTAGCAAATAAAATGAATGTGAAGACCAACTTTATGTTATGGAAATCATAGATGTCTTAGATTGACTACCTACCGCTTCCTGTTATTGGGGATTTAAAGCTTTGGTTTGATACCTTTTCTGCTATTATTCCACAGTTTCAGCAATTCCTAACTTATTCATTATACCAACACCATAGTTTCATCATTGCTTTGGTTATATCGGTGTTTAAAGGGTACTGAAACTTTCACATCCATTCATACTCCACACCTGGTGTCTCTAGTTAGGCATTCACTTATCTACCTTGCTAAGGAACAGATACATGTTACAGTTCCACAGATCATAACAGTTTACCTGCCTCCCAAACCCAGTCATCTCGGCTTCATATGTTCACACAGTCTGATCTCATACCGCCCTACCCATGCACCTAAGTGTCCTTACAGATGATATTTTCTCTTCATCCCTGAGTTGTCATGAATGGTCTATAGTGTTTACCTCTTCAGTAACTCTCAAATATTCCTCTTATGTTACTTCAGCACCTGGTTCTAAGCCTCTTTGCTCCATTTCCTAAAACTTCCCTTCTTATGTATGTCCCATGCTCTGTGCTTAAATGACAGTGGAGCTCCCAACAAAGCCCATGTTACTCCAGCCCTCTCATGCACATATTAATCTTACTTTCTATAAAATTCTTCCACAATGTTATTTCCTGGTTTGATTTTTCTAGCTATGATTTTGTCTTCTGCTGGCATTCTTTCCTGAACCCTGAGTACATTTCCTGCTTTACTTTGCTTTATCATTTAACATAGTATAACTAAATTTGATTATATGCTAGTTCCTAACCTAAACTCCAAGCACCATAATAATAATAGAAGCATGCCTTAGTCATTCATATCTCTCTTCACCACATGAGCGTCAAACTCATAATAAAAAATTTTAATGGGAAAACAATATATATGAATATTGATGTAGACACACCAATAAAATTAGATTGAAAAGTTATGATTTTATTATGACCCTTCCAAATACCACCTAAGGCTTCTCATTCTAATGCTACCAAAAGTACTTAGTACCAATACTCACAGAATAGTAAAAAATAATTAAAGAAAATTATCTTAGCTAAAAATAGTGATGTATAAATTTTATATTGAAATGCTTGCATTTATGTTATCTATAACGCTGAAAATTAACACTTTTCTTAATAGTTTTCACAAACTCTCTACTTCTACTATAATAGCCATTGTTCCATCTCCTTTGTTGTCCCTTGAACATCTCTTCCTCCTGTGCTGAGATTATTTCTGGACTAACTACATTTGCTTTTGATAAAACTTCATTTGACTTGTTAGGAGTTTATCCTTTGCTCCATCTAAGGCAAAGATGCTGCTTTGATTGTAACAATTATATTTCCTTCACAGCTTTTCTCTTCGTTCTAGTTAACTTTCCCGATGGCTGAATGAATAGTAGTACTTTGCAGCCTTTATTTTTCAGTACTTCTTATTTAACCCTTACAATCATGGTTCTATACTTTGTGTTCTAAAATTGCACCTTGTAATACTGGAAATGTTGCTTAGTGGTAGAATGCGTGCTTAGTGTGCACAAGGTCCCAGATGCAATGCATAGCACTGCAGGAAACAACAGCAAAAACCACACAATTGTATGGAACAAATATATACACAGAAATCCAGACTGTTGTTGTTTATTTTTTTTTAAATTATGCCCTTTGAAGTATCCGGGTCAAGCAGCACTATCAATGATTTCATCTTGAAATCTCTATTCCCTTACATCTTCATAAGGATTTCTGTTCTAATTCACTCTTATCCTCCATATGTCTCACAAACTTCTATTTGACTTGGCTCACTTGCACTGTACAATCTTGAGAACTGCTCTTATTTTTTTTTGCCATCTTAACCGCTTTTTATTTTTATTAGTTTTGTACTCAGTAAATACAGTCAAGTTAGTACCATTGTTAGCCTCCTCCTTGTCCTCCACCCTCCAGAGGGACCCTCCTTGTTGGCGTATATAGGACACGCATTGTAGGGATAGCCCTTAGTTATGGGTAGGAGAATTGTCTCTGTGTATCACGACCCAATGTGTGGCTCTGACATTCTCTCTTCCCTCTCTTTCTCAATTTCCCTGAGCCATGTTGGGTTAATTTTAGGTCTGCTTTAGTGATGAGGTCTTGGGAGCCTCTGTGTCTCTGGATATATGATTGGGTAGGATAGGAATTCATTGTTCTCTGTGATATCTTCTTAACCTGTGTGCTGGTAGCAGGATCACCAAGAAAACAGCACCCTTGCTTGTTTTGCCAATTATTCTTAGTTTCAGCCCTTTTGAGGTATGATGGGGTGGTTCTTTCTTTAAGATCTGCATCTGTCTGGAAAAGAGAAGCAGATTCTCTGATGAAGAGTAAAATTATCACCCAATAAATGGGCTAGCCATCATTTTCTAGAGATAATTTAATAGGTGTAGGCCTTCTTGTAGCCCATGATTGTTGGTAGCTTGGTAATGGAGAATGGGCTCATTTTTGGTTCTGGTTCTGACTTGTTTCCCAACTCCAGCTATGGGTTCCATTGCACTGAGCAGATGAGTTAGTCAAATCAAGAGCAGTTGGTATACCAACATGACTGTGCACCACTATTGCATTTATGTGTGCATCACAAAAGGTTATTTGCTGCTAAGTAGGTTAGACCATGAGTTGCTTGGACAGATAATGGTCATTTTCCCCCAGTCACCCATGTACCACCTTCTGGCACTAGACACACTATCTGGGGACTGACTCTCTTCCAGCTTCCAGCCATGCCACTTCATGTTGTGTGTCAACCACATATGGTATTTTCAGCAGTAGGGTCTTACCACTAACCTTTGGTGGGTCATCAAGTACTCTGACAGAAATCTGTCATTCCTTGAGGAAACTTTGTAGGTCTCTCTGATCAAAAGCTCATTGTGAATGATGGCCCCATGCTGGTACTGGGAGTTACAGGTTGGTACCCATTAAGAGAAAGAAGAAAAAGATAACTAAAATAAAAGAGTTAGAGAGAGGAGGAAGAGAGAGAGAAGCAGTAGAAGATTAAGTTCAGTCTTCATCTTACCCTCTCCAGGTCCTTGTGATTAGATGTTCCCTCTAAGGGCATGGTGAAGGTTTAACTATTTGGTCTTTTAGGAAGTACAATTTTATGCTACCATTGCCATTTGGGTCCAAATTTGTGTCCCTCACACACTCCCTTACCTTCCCCTCCCTCCCCACCCACCCTATTGTCTGGACCTTCAGATGCTTACTAGGTATGTCAGCATCTTAAGTAGATTCAGGTTAGGTGCTGTAGATGAGTGAGACTATGTGGCAATTATCTTTCTGTGATTGGATGAGTTCACTGAGAATGATCTGTTCCAGCTTTGACCATTTTTATTCAAATTTCATTGTGTCATTTCTTATTTTTAATCTTGATGCCATCTTATAAGTCATTAGTCATCCATTTTCATAGTCATTTTCACTCTTATTTTCCTCTCTAATTTCATCAATTACTCTTTCTCTTAACTGACAATTTTGAAATATATTTAAATCTGTTTCTTAGAATGTTAATTAGAATAATGTCCCAAATTCCCTTGGCTCTGTACCCTTTAGTTTACAATTTATTCTTTTCTTAATATTTTTTGTTCATTTTTATTTATTTGAGAGTGACAGACACAGAAAGAGGAAGATAGAGAAAGAATGGGCATGCCAGGGCTTCCAGCCACTGCAAACGAACTCCAGACGCGTGCGCCCCCTTATGCATCTGGCTAACGTGCGTCCTGGAGAATCAAGCCTTGAACCGGGTTCCTTAGGCTTCACAGGCAAGCACTTAACCGCTAAGCCATCTCTCCAGCCCTACAATTTATTCTTTGTTTTCATCCATCTTTATTTCTCAAGATGTCACAATTTCTTCATTTTCCCTACTGAAGTCTAATTTTCCCTACCATCCTCTGTTGAAAATGTTTGCTGTCACAAATAACCAAATGGAAGTTGTAACACATTTGTTTTATTGGAAATGTGATTACCTGATTACTACCTTCTAAAAGGAAGACAGACAAAAAAAAAAAAAAAAAGGAATGAAAATAAGGAAGAATACAAGGGAGGTTAGAAGGGAAAAGACTCTAAATTCATAACCTTCAAGATCCCAAGTCTTGCTTTTCAAATCATTTTGAATTTTTCCTCTCAAATTTCTTATTAGTTGTGTACACAGTGTGTATATACCCATGTTGGTACCATTGTTACCCTTCTCCCTGTCCTTCCCCCTCTGAAGGGACCCTCCTCATTGGGGAATATATGTCATGCATTGTGGGGTTATACATCAGTTATGGGTAAGAGGAAATGTCTCTGTGCATAATGTCTCAACATTTGGCTCTAACAATCTTTCTATACCCTCTTCTGTGAATTTCCCTGAGCCAAGATGGGTTCATTTTTGATCTACTTCAGGGATGAGGATATGGGAGACTCTGTGTCTCTGGATATCTGGTTTGGTAGGAGTTGGGTGTTCTCTCTGTGTGTCTATGTTCATCATCTTTGTGCTTGTACCATGTTCACCAAGAAAGCAGCACTCATGCTCATTTCTCCAATTACTCTATGGTTTCAGGTGGGGCTCTAGTGAGGTGCAATGGGCTGATTCTCTCCTCAGCATCTGAGTCCCTCTGAAAAGAGAAGCAAATTCTTCAACAGAGTGAAGTCAGCACCATATAAATGGGATAGCCATTATTATTTAGAGAGAAGGTTCTCTTGTATCCCACAATTGCTGGGAGCTTGATAATGGAGAGTGGGCTCATTTTTTGGATATTGTTATGCCTTGTTTCCCAGCTCCACCTATGGGTTCTGTTCCACTGAGTGGGTCCATTAGACAAATCAAGAGCACCCACCATTGTAGTGTGCCACTATTGCACTTGTGTGATGATCACATCAGGTTGTTTTCCAACTGGTCCTGGACTCTTCCTTTTGGGGAGGTTTTTGAGTACATTTTCAAACTTAATGGGTGTGATAGGTATGTTTAGGAGATTAAACTGCTCTGAGTTTAGCTTTGGTAGGTGGTATGTGTCCAGGAATTCATCCATTTCTTCCATGTGTTCAAGTTTTGTGGTGTAGAAGTGTTTGAAATATATCCTTATGATTTTTCCAATTTCACTTATATCTGTTGTAATCTTCTCCTTTTTAATTCCTTTTTTTTTTATTTGAAGCATGTCATTTTTCTTTTTCTTGATCCAGTTGGCCATGGGTCTATCAATTTGTTTATTCTTTCAAAGAACCAGCTCTTTGTTTCATCAATTTTCTTAATTGTTTTCTTAGTCTCCAATTCATTAATTTCTGTTTGGGTCTTAGTTATTTCCTTCTGTAGGGATCTTTTTTTGGTTGTATTCTTCTTGCTTTTCCAGTGCCTTTAAGTGGATGGTTAGGTTATTGATTTGGGAATCTCTCTGTGTTTGTTATGAAGGCATTTAGTGTTATGAATTTTCCCCTGAAGACCACCTTCATTGTGTCCCATGTTTTGGTATGACGTGTTCTCATTTTCATTCATTTCTAGATATTTCAAAATTTTACTTTTTATTTCATACACTACCCAGTTATTGTTTAGAAGTGTGTTGTTCAGTTTGCAGGAACTGATGGGATTCCTGGAGCATCTTTTGTTGTTAATTTTTAGCAATACAGCATTGTGATATGATATCATTCAGGAAATTATGTTGACCTTCCTAAATATATAGAGGCAGGACTTATGACCCAGTATATGATAGGGAAGGTTCTATGGGCTGCTGAGAAGAATGTGTAGTCTGTGGATTTAGGGTAGAATGTTCTGTAGATGTCCATTAGGTCTAATTGATCTATGATTTTGTTGAGCTCTCTCACTTCTCTATTAATTTTCTATTTGGATGTTCTATATATTGTGATAGTGGAGTATTGAAGTCCACAACTATGATGGTGTTTGTGGTTATTTCTGTTTTGTTGTCAAGTAGGTTTTGTTTTATGAATTATGGTGCACCTGTGTTTGGTGCAAAAAGATTGATAAGTGTGATATCCTCTTGTTGGATTTTTCCCTTGATAAGTTAGAAGTTACCTTGTTTGTCTTTTTTGATTATTTTTGGTTTCTAGTCTATTTTATATGGTATTAATATAGCAACTCCTGCTTGTTTACTATTTCCATTTGCTTGGAATATCATTTTCCAACCTTTAACCCTTAGGAGGTGTCTGTCTTTAGTGTTGTGGTGGGTTTCTTGTAGGTAGCAGATTGAGGGGTCTAATTTTCTGATCCACCCTGTTAGCTCATGTCTCCTGATGAGTGAATTATGACCATTAATACTGAGGGAAATGACTGTGAGGTTTGATTTAATCTTTGCCATATTGTGGTAGCTTATCTGATTTGGTGTTTTCTTGGACTTTGTAGATTTTTGTGCCTTCTCTGAGTTTGGTTATTGTCATCTGCTTCTTGTAGACACTTGCGGTTGGTTATTTGATTCTTCTGTGTGAAAATTTATCTGAAGTACTCTCTACAGGTTTGGCTTTGTGTTCGTATAGTTATGAAACTGAGTTTTATCATGGAAACTTTTTCTTTTACCATCTATTGTGAGGGATACTTTCACTGGGTATAGTAGTTTGGGTTTGAAGCCATAGGTTCTTAGACTTTGTAGTGTTTAATTTCAGGCCCTTCAGGCTTCCAGGGTTTCCATTGAGAAGTCTCAAGTAATTCTCATGGAGTTACCTTTATATGTAATGTGTTGTTTCTCCCTAGGTGCTTTTAGGGGTTTCTCTTTGGTACTGATGTTTAGAGTCTTAATGATAAAATGTCTTGGATAATTTCTCCTTTGGTCCAGTATGTTTGGACTTCTTTTAGCTTCTTGTAACTTGATGGGATTTTATTTTGAGAGTGTGGGGGGAGTGGTAGCCTGCTGGTCTGAGTCTGTTCACAGAGCTGGTGGGGGCAGAGTTAGTGGATTTTTTGTGTGGAGCTCTGTGTTGGTGGAACACCTGGAGCAGGGGGGGAGGAGGGAGTGATGCTAGCCTTCTGGCATGGGTCTAAGCACAGGGGTCGGGGTGGTGGCGAGTGGGAAGGTTTTAGGGGTGCGTGGAGGTCCCATGGGGGTACACTAGCCTGCTGGCCTGGGGGTGGGAGGCATTGGTGAGTGAGATGGTGTTCACAGGCTTGGAGCTATGCTAACCTGTAGGCCTAGGTCCCCTTGACAGCAGTGGAATCTGCAACTGGGACTATGATTAGGATGGCTCGTTGAGGGGATTGGGGGACTGATGGGCTACCAAAGAGCCTGGGAATCAGCGGATTCCCTACTTTGCTCCTCCATGCCCTCTCACAGGAGGTATATTAGAGTCTCTTCACTCTTAGTAGACCCAATGAACCATAAATGTTTTGCCGCTCCTTCCCTGGGAAGTGCGGCACAGTGAGGCAAATGTTTTCTTGACCAAAGTCTCTCAACAGTTTTTTTTTTTTTTTTTTTTTTCCATGAGGCAAACTTCTCTTGTAGATAACCTTTAAATGTTAAACAACATGTTAACATTAATTTTATTGCCTGTTTCTGGATACTACTAAAGATTTTTATATAAGCATTCAGATAACAAAATGAGATTGTTTCTCTCCCTGTGTTTCACATGAAGCTACATCAGTGAATTTTCAGGTGATCTTGCAGCATAGTGAAAATAGTGAGTCTACTTCAGAGGGACAGAAACGAGCCTCAGAAAGCAGTTCAGAGAGCCTGAAATGCTTCCTACAGATGTTGAAGATATCACTTCAGATGTCACTCGTCAGTTTTGTGCCTAAAGGCACCCCTCCCTCTAAAAAAAGCTAGAGTCTTGGCATACAATCTTCTGGTCCTCTCATGCCATGAGAAGGCTAGTGATTCTTAGAAAGGGTGACAGTTATCTTGTAATTACTAGGATAAAACACTAGATCAGAAGTGGATTATGAATGAAATAGGTTTAGTTTGGTTTACAGTTTGGAGAGGAAGGTTAATCCTGATGTGGGAAGCATGGTAGAGAATACAACTGAGCAATACATCTTGTCAGATCAGTTTCCCCTCAAGTCTGTAAGGCAAAATAAACCCTCCTCCCATAAGCTGCTTTTGTTTGGGTGCTTTGTGCCACTATGAGAAGATAACAGTAACATTACCTATCCATAATAAAAGAAATTAAGAGGTAATCTCAATTCCAAACAACAAGGTTGTTTTATGTTTTAAAAGTGTTGTTTATAAAAGTTTTGCTTGGGGTTGGGGAGATTGCCCAGTGAGTCTATAAGCAACACACACACACACACACACACAACAACAACAACAACAACAAAATAAAAACCTTTTACTCCCACTAGCTGCTTTTGATTGGGGGCTTTGTAATAGCTATGTGAAGATAACTGCAATACATTCCTAAGTCTCCACACATAAACACACACACACACACACACACTCAAACACACACACTTTTCATACACATACATCATAAGCTATTTTTACCAATAACTTATCCACTTTGCCATCATAACAATGCCCTGTGTTAATAAATCAGAAGGGTGATTCTATAGGGAACAGAAAGGGACTAATGGGAGGGCAAAAGAGAAAAGAGAGAATAATAAGGTTGGGGATGAAAGATAAATATTACCTGTTTCTTTTCATATCCAGCTCTAGATTTAAATACCCAAGAATGACATGAAAGTAGAAGGGATATTTCTAAAATCATATTTAAAAAAAAGTTATCTTCAACATTTTTTAAAGTATTTTTATTCATTTGAGAGCAAAAAAAAAAAAAAGAGGGAGGTAGAGAGACACACACAGAGACAAGAAGCACCTTGTCACTCCAAAAGCATACTCCCCCTTGTGCATCTGGCTTTTCTTGAGTACTGGGGAATCAAACTCAGGCAATTAGGCTCTACAAACAAGCACTTTAACTTCTGATCCATCTCCCAGCCCTTAAACATTCTTCTATACATTCTTTGTACATTGTACTATGGTACATTATGACATTTTTATATAAATATACATCATACAGTGAACAAATTTGGCCATAAACCCCTAACTTACTTTTATGATTGTTTTCTAAATCTGTCATTTTATTTTCAATATCATATTTGAAATTATTATATAGTTACAGGTTTAATATCTCTATAAGTCTTATTAGATTTTTTTTATTTGCAATACTTTTTCTGCATAAGTGTTGGGGTTACTGTTATTTTCATTGACGTATATCAAATTGTTTGAATTTTTATTTATTTAGTTTAAGAGACACACAGAGAAAGAGGCAGTTATATAGAGAGAAAAATGGCATATCAGGGCCTCCAGTCACTGAAAATGAACTCCAGACACATGCATTTTTGCATTTGGCTTACTTTGGTCCTGGGGAATTGAACCTGGATCCTTTGGTTTTGCAGGCAAGTGTCTTAACTGCTAAGCCAACTCTCCAGGCCCTGGTTTAATTTTTTTTTTAATTCAGTGTCCATATTAATTCATAAGCTAGTTTTTATTTTCAATAAAATCTTATCTGATCTTATTTTTAGTATTATTAATAATATTGTAGCATTTTCTTTTCATTTGTTTACATTGTATACAATTTCTGTTCTGATACTTCAATGTATCTATATTTCCTATAATTACCAAATATTTCCTGTATTTTTGCATGTATGCTGACAAATTTTCTCTTTAAATTGTTTTTAAATATTTAAATAAATTATATAATATATAATTGCATGTTTATGTTTTACCTACAACTATTTTCCTATTTTCTTATGTGCCTTTTGTTAATTTTTCATGCCTCCTTTGAGCTGATGAATATATATTCATGTAACTTAATCCCTTTACTGTTGTAGTCAGGTTCACATTACTGGCAAAAATTACCCAACCAAGAGCAGCTTTGGGGAAGAAGAGGTTTATTTTGGCTAACAGGCTTCAGGGGGAAGCTCTGTGAAGGCAGGACAAATGATGCCATGAGCAGAGGGTGGACATCACCCCCTGGCCAATATCAGGTGGACAACAGGGTCAGGAGACTGTGCCAGACACCAGCATGGGGAAACTGGCTATAACACCCATAAGCCCACCCTCAACAATACACTCCCTCCAGGAGGCGTTAATTCCCAAATCTCCCTCAGCTGGGAATCTAGCATTCAGAAAACCATGTTTTACTAGCCTAATTGTTTTACACTCTTAATAATCTTTTAATAGTAAAACTACAAATTACAACGTTCAACAAAGTTTATGTATGCATGTGTGAGTGTGATGTGTGTGTGTGGTTTATGCATGTGTGGTGTGTGTGCTTTTCATGTGGGTGTGCATATGATTGTGTGTGTGTGTGTGTGTGGTGTATGCAAGTGTGCGGTAATTGTGTGTGTGTGATGTGTTTATGATGTGTGTGGGGGGTGTATGCATGTGTGCCACCATGTCCAGCTTGGAATGGCAATTCTTATATGCAGTTCTTGGTTCAGTATTTTCCTCCACTGTACATAGTTTGTGTGTTTTTAAAATTTTTGTGCGTCTTTGTCCTTGGCATTCTACAATTTCCATTTATTTTGTTTTATCACCTTGAACATTGTGAACCTATTTATTTTAATTCTTTCATAGAAGTTCAACACGTGGAACTTTTATAATCTGTTTCATCTTTTGGTTATATTGTTCATTCATATAACTTCTTATGTATGCTTATTTTTGACTTTTTGGTGATCTCTTTGTTTTCAAAATTCTTAGTAAAGCAATTTTAGTTACAGGAAGAAGGAATATTAATTTATTTTGTCCAGATACCTGGGGAAGCCTGATGCTTCCTAAAGACATTATCAGGTGATAAGGACTTTTGAGGGTCCATTTTTTTTTATTTATTTCATTTATTTGAGAGAGAGAGAAAGAGGCAGATAGAGAGTGAGAATGGGCATGCCAGAGCCTTCAGCCACTACAAATTAACTCCAGATGCCTGTGTCCTGTTGTGCATCTGGATTACATGGGTCCTGAGGAATTGAACCTGGGGCCTTTAGCTCAGCAGGCAAGCTTGTTAATTGCTAAGCCAGCCCTCCAGCCCTAGAGTCCAGTTTTTATGTGTCTAAATTCCAAATGAACAGGGTTCTCAGTACCATATTTCCTGGCAGGAATTGTTCTCAATTCCTACCCTTTAGCACTATGAGACAACCAAATGTCAGATCCTTTATATCTTGCAGGAACACAGGGCTTGAGTGCTGAGTACTCACTTTTTTTCTACTTTAAAATTTTCCTTCCTTTTTACATAGTACACAAACGAATTTTAAAAATGGCCCAACTTTTCCAATTGTCCTTAGCAATAAAGGAGGTCTACATTGCACAATCTGCTATTACTGGAAGAAATCAATTTATAAATCTGACTAACATAATACATCATGATAAATTATACATATTATTATATTAGTGTAATTAATTAAAAAACAACAACACAATTCTCTTACAATAAATATGTCCACCTATGTGAGAATTATAATCAATTAGCTACCATTATTCTGCACCCCTTGTCTTGTTACAATCAAGCCAGGATTCGAGGGGCCAGTAACTGTACTAACATTCTTGAAAAATAATATCCTTTCCTTTAGCATTTTCTCCTGCAATTACATCTTCCTGACAGTTGCAAAACTATTTAAAATGCAAATGTGACTACTCTACTCTCTTTGTTAAAGTGCTTTCAATTCTGCAAAGAAAATTCCCTACAACTCATAAATTAATTCTTCAAGGTCATAGGAAAACATATGGGTATATAAAATTTAGTTATATTTTTTATACAGAATGAAAGAACAATCAAAATTAAATTTAATCAAGCATTTCTATTCCTAGTTATCATCATTGGTGAAATACTTCACATCAATCATTAAAAACTACCACAGAATATTTGACATGTATCTGTGTGTATGCGTGTGGTAAACATCTATGTGTGTGTGTGTGTGTGCAGGTGAAGGACACAGGTTGATAGAGTTACTTCAGTCTATCACTCTACACACACACTCATACACACATATATTATCATATATACATACATATACACACACACACACACACACACACACACACACACATACATACATACATATGTATGTATGTATATATATGACCTGCAAGGAGAAAACTATATAGCATTACTAAGAAAAAGTAAAGAAGATATAAGGAATAGGGAGATATTCCATGCACATGGTTTGGAAGTCTTCATATTATTATGTTATCATTGTCATCATTATTTACTTTATTGTAGTGCTAAGTTTTAAACCAACAAGTATGGTAGACAAGTGTTTCATCAAGAGTTTACTTCCAACATTAATCATATTAACTCACAATATAAGTCCAAAATGCCTATACATAATTCAAAATTTCCATGACAGCATCATCCAGCTTCCTTGCACTAGAGGATATCTTTTTGATTTGAAATATTTTATTTATTGATTGATCTTAGAGAGAAAAAAAGAGAGGGAGGAAGAGAGAGAGAGAGAGAGAGAGAGAGGGAATGGGCGTGCTCCAGGGACTTCAGCCGCTGCAAACAAACTCCAGAAGTATCTGTTGCTTTGTGCATCTGGGTTTATGTGCCATCTAGGAATCGAATCTGGGTCCTTAGGCTTCGGAAGCAAGAGCCTTAACCAGTAAGCCATCCCTCCAGCCCGTAGAGGCTATGTTGATGGCACAATTTATATGGAAAGACAAATGACACAGTATATCCAAAATAATCTTGACAAACCAGCACATTTGAGAATTTATACTTACTGGTCTTACCACTTACGCTAAAAGTATAAAAATCAGGATCACTTAATGTTAGACATGAAAGTCATTGTCTTAAACAAGAGTAAGTACAAAGTAAGCTCTTAGAATTATGACCCTTGCTTGACCAGCCAGACTGAATTAGGGTGAAACCCTCCTGTAAGTTTCTGGAGTGATCAAGACCATGAAAACCACCCTGAGGCAAAGATGAAAGCTTTCATTCAGGACAAACATAAGCTGCCAGGACTTACTCTCAAGAGCAAAGAACAGCTAACTTGAGATTCCAGATAGTGCTCTTTATAGGGCTCTTCAGTTGAGGGAAAGTGAGGAAGGGAAAAGTTGAAAAAAATAAACAAAAGGTTTTTTTAGGGGAGGTCTAAGATAGCCAGAGTAAGACAACAGAACAGTGACCAGGTGACTTACAGGATATCATGGCTGGGGGTGGGGGAAGGCACTTTAGGCAAGGAAGGGATAATTGCTAGGTAGTTTCTTGAGGAATGCCAATAACCTACTTCCTTATGTCTCTGTCCACACATGGTGACTCCATTTTGGAAGCCTGTTCCAACCTAACAATCCAGCTTTTTTGATAATGATAAGAGACGAAGGTTAATTTCTTCATGCTGTCTATAAGGACAGTGAGTTCTTATGGGAGAGGCGGATAATGCAATCAACGGGTCTCCCTCCAAGGCAGGTGATGTGGAGATGAGGAGGCAGTTTCAAAGTTTCATGGTGGCTACAGGTGGCAGAGTGGTGAGATTGACAGCGCCAGTGTAGAATGTTGTTACAACTTGGTCCTGAATGAAGCAGAGACTTCTCTCATACCATTCCCGTATTGACTTGGCTTTGGGGCAGTTGCTGGCAGACACTGTTATAGAGAAGGTGAGGTAGATGGGCTTTGTGCATCCTGTGAGAACACATAAGGGAGAAGAAACAAGCTTGCTACTCTTGTCAACAGCTAAGACATCAAAATGCCAGGCATAAATGGAGGATGAGCATTCAGAGGTGAAGGATAGAGGGCTTGAGGCAAGAGAGGAGGCAGAGGGGAATTTTGGGATCAGGGTAAGAGTAGGAACACAGGAGAGTTTAAGTTTGAGAGTGCCCATTGGGGTGGCAGTGTACTTATCCCTGGATGTGATCAGGTAAGGACTAAAGTTTGGGGGGTTGGATAGCTCTGATTCTGGCTAAGGCAAGTGGTAGGAGCTGGGGTCAGGGTAGTTGAAGTTAATCATGGACAGGCAGATGCAGAAGGCATGAGTTAATATTAGAGCTTAGTATTGTAAGTCAGCATCAGACAGGGGAGCCTATTAGTCTGACTCATTGTTTATATTGTAGTTATATTTTTTTCTTACTGGGTAATTAAGACCATGTAGGCTGCCAGAATTAACTGTATATTTTGGAGGTCAATAATGGTGCTGTAGGAGAGACTTTTAGGGACCTATGAGGAGTTCTATGACTCTCAGCATTTTCATCTGCTAGGATAAGTCCAGGCCATGTTGACCAAGTGGACCTCCCTCTTTTGGGAAGCCTGGAGGACTGATTTTCCTCCAATGTTACTCTCTTGTGGATACACTGACTTGGAATTCATTTCCAAGTCTCCACATGCCCTCTGATCAAGAAGACAGGTAACTTACCAGAGGCTAGAAGTTCAAGTGTCCCATCATCTGTAGCCTTTTGACCTGGAAGCAGGAGCCAAAATATTGGTTATCCTTTTAACTACAACGTTTCCAATTGATTTTGGCTTCTACATATGGTTTTTAATCACTCAGAGAGACTGTACATATCTGGTTAGCAGAACAGATTATTTTAAAAGGGTGCAGAGCATATCTGGTTAGCAAAGCATATCTGGTTAGAGAATGACACAATAGTTTAAAATTATTCTGATTAATATTTAAGTACAGTTGTCAGGTGACAGTGTAAGCTATGTCTGGGACATAGAAAGCATACATATTTTATATTTTAAGTATCTATCAGTTATAAGTATCAGTAAAACATTTTAGTAGCCCTGAAGACAATGTTTTGTCACTTTAAAGCAATTGATGTTAATCTAGAAATTATATGCCAGGAAAAGGCAAGACAGTATAAAAGCTTAAGATCTGTGTTTGAAAACAACTTTGGCTACTCTTTACACCAGTTAACTCCCCAAACTGGAAGTAGAACAGCAATTTAAGATTATTTTTCTAGGTCAAGAAACATGTCTTAACTATCAATATATCTATAAGCAATGAACTTCAGATACCAGAAATGAGACAATTAATTAAGTGAAACCTTGACTGAGACTGATTATATATAGCTCAAGAATAAAAAATAATCTGGTCATTATTGAGTTAAGCAAACACAATTTTAACATACATTAGAGACAATATGACAGATACAAAGCAATTTCTTAAATAAGTACCTTTCAGTATTGAACAATTTTAAGGATTAACTAAAGAAATATTTATGATTGTTACATGAAGCTTAGACAAACTATATTAACATTGTTTGTATACAGTGGATTTTCCTAAGGCATGGGGAGCTTTTTTTGGTTTTTCTAAGAACAAACTCAGAATAAATCACTTTTTATAAGACTTAGATTATAATCTCAGTGATAATCACCCAGCAAAACCATCATGAACAAGACAAGAATCATCTAAATTACAGAGTTTTATCCATGTGTAGTGATGCATGCTTATTGATAGCCAAACATCATGGACTTTGTATAAACCAAATTACAATATTCTGATATCTGGAAAACTCTGATATTAACAAAAAGTATAGTTTACATATTTAAGGCACATGAGGTTACAGACAGTAAACTATGAACAAAAGATCTGCCAACAAAATTTAAGATAAACAAGAAATCTATATTATGTAGTAACATTTTGGGCTTAAATATGAAGACATGAAAAATTTTATAATTTTAAAAGTTCATAAGAATTGGGATACCTTTATATGTATATAAATGAGGAGATTTAGCAGTTTTTGTTTGTTTGTTTGTTTTTGTTTTTGTTTTTCTAGGTATGGTCTCACTGTAGTACAGGCTGACCTGGAGTTCACTTTGTTGTCTTAGGGTGGCCTTGAACTTCTGGCGATTCTCCTACCACTGCCTACTGAGTGCTGGGATTAAAGGCATTCACCACCACACCCAGCTGTAAATTTAGAGCACTTTTAAAAGCTAAATAAGATGTCCATTCAATCTATAATTCAGTTTATGAAATTAATTTAGCTATTTTTAACATACCCAAAAAATAGAGGAGCTGGATTACACTGCCATGATCTAATGGGAAAAGGACTCAAGTCTCATGGAAAAGAGGGAATGGGCATGTCATGGTCACTTGACACTGCAAACAATTTCCAAATGTATGTTCCACTATGTGCAATCTGGCTTTGCAAATAATCACCTTTAACTGCTGAGCCAAAAAGAAATATTTTTAATCTCCTCCAAATCAATTTTATAGAACTAGCTTACTCATATCTTTATCTACACACTTTACTCATCTTCATCTACATATTTTTACTTCACATCTATGTAACTACTGTGTAACAATCCTTTTCATCAAATATTTAAGGTTTCCTCTCCAGTTTATCTTCTTTAGTCAGTTCATCTCATAACTACTAACAAAAACTTTTATTGTCCTTACCATAAGGCTGTTAATATGACCATTTAAGTTTATTTCCTCAAAAGGCTTTTAGAAATAACTTTTTTTAAAATAAGAGTAGACAAGATTTGACTTATACTATTTACCCAGAATAAACATATAGATTTTAGAACTTTGTTTTTCAGAACTTTCTTGAAACACATTTTTTTTAAATATGAAAGCGTATTCAAACATTATTAGAAATTTTAGAAGTTTTCTTACAAACTCAATATTGAGTACTTCTAAAGTTTGAGGCTATTGTTTCTTAGTAGTTTCATAGAAGCATAGAAAGATAAAGTAAATTTAAAACAGTTACAAATTTCTTATAAGAAGTCCCCATCTGTTCACAGCGACTTGGCTTTTACCTGTCATCACGCTGGGGCCAAGATCGTGAGTTTCCCCCCCGCTTGCAGTCCCCTGGCCCTTTAAGGCAGGGAAATGAAGAGGGAAACTTTTTTTTCTTCCTAAATTCCAAGGAGCATTTTGGACTACCCTCAGGCCTACAAGGCAGCTTTCTGATCTTGCCATTTTACAACTCCTTAAGAGTAAGAGAATCTTGCATTTTTTTCTTGCCTATGATCTTAATTACTTTTAGTGCTCCTTCTGGGGGACACTCAACAGTAAAAATTGGCTATGTCATCTAGTACAGTGGGCTTGGTGGAGATCATCCCTCACAATGAAATGGCACTGCTCAGACCAAAATCATTCTGCAATCTTAGGCCTGTGAGCCACATACATACTCATACAGACACATCCATTTTATCCATTTTAAGTGCACTTTTCATATAGACTCTAAACAACCATTTGCCCTTCACACATTCATTTATTTGTTCAGAAGCTATACATTTCCATTTAAAATTTCTATTCAGCCGGGCGTGGTGGCACACGCCTTTAATCCCAGCAATCGGGAGGCAGAGGTAGGAGGATTGCCGTGAGTTCAAGGCCACCCTGAGACTACAGAGTTAATTCCAGGTCAGCCTGGACCAGAGTGAGACCCTACCTCGAAAAAGCAAAAAAAAAAAAAAAAAAAAAAAAAAGATTTCTATTCAATTTACAACTCCAGAGACTAAAATCAAACCTTGTTACCAAAGAGGGCATCAGGAGAGGCTGAGGGAACTGGAGGAGTCGGAATAGCTGTTGGGTCCAGGTCATCCATGGCATCTGAGTCAAAAGCAGAGGGTGAGGATGAGTATGGGGGAGTTGAATGAGAGCGCACTCCTGAGACCTTGGCTAGAAGGACCTGGTGAGAAGAGTCGGTAGAGCAGAGAGAAGGCCATGCACGCAGAGTGAAAAATAGGGTGCTTTTGGACCATTTGCTTGTACTTTGGCAGAAGGTGTTTTTTGATTTTTGTTTTTTTTTAATCAGTGAGAATCTGTAATAAAAAGTACCATTCCCGGGCCATTTGGGCTGATTGTTTAGCTTATATTGTGGCCAGGCAAATTTGCTGAGAAAGATAAAAGGTCATCCAAGGGTGAGAGAAAAGAAACCAGGGCTTAAACTGGGTTTACACAGAACACCAATATGACCTGCTGGCCCATCAGAATGAATGGGGTCTGCACCTCCCATGTGGGCATAGGCCATACAGGTCACAACTGTTAGCATCTTAGTCTGTTAGTGGGCAGGGTGGGCACCTGTGCTCCGGATGGTGAAAGCCGCTGGCAGTGGGAAAATGAAACCTCAGGAGAGAGAGAGGAGGAGGGAGGTAGGGGGAGTGTCCTGAGATGGTGCAAAGGAACAAAAAGGCACCCCTTAGGACACTGTAGACCAGACAGTAAGAGACCCGAGGTGTTGAGAGTGCGACTTGCTCCAGACCTGGGGTTGAGGCCCAAAAGTGGCTGAGAGGTATAGCCTGGCATGCCAGTATGGCTTCCATGAGGAGGGATTAAACCTGAGAACAGGCCAACCTGAGAGGGCACTTACCAAGAAGGAGGGAGAAGAAGGGAAGAAGAGCAAGACCAAATCGTGGCGGATGTGAAACCCAGTATCAGGCAGATGGTCCAAAGTCTTCAGAGGGTCAAATGGATGCTCAGTGGTCTGGTCAGGGGAAAGGGAGGTCTGGCTGTCCAACAGGGCAACCGGAAGCCTCCTGTCCAAGTCATGAGCAACGGATGTAAGGTTCAGGAGTGACCAAGACCACAGAAAGTACTCTGAGGCAAAGATGAAAGTTTTTATTCAAGAAAAACAGGACCTTCCTGGACTGACTCTCAAGAGTGGATCCAACTTGATATTCCAGATAGTGTGCTTTATAGGACTCTTCAGTTGGGGGAAGATGAGGAAGGGAAAAGTTAAATAATAATAATAAAAAAAAAATGTTTATTTAGGGGAGGTCTAAGATACCCAGGGTATGACACCAGAACAGTGACCAGGTGACTTACAGGAAATCATGACATAGTTGGGGGGTGGGAGAGAAGGGGAGGGATTGTTGGACAAGGAAGGGATAATGGCTGGGCAGTTTCATACTTAATGTGGATAACCTACTTCCTTATGTTTCTGTCACCACATGGTGACTCAATTTTGGCAGCTTGTCCCAACCTAACATCCCCTAACCCCTATTTATCACGTGGGCTCTTTACCCCTCCTGCTCTCCACATGGCCAGAGATCTTTGTACTTTCTTTTCTGTCCTCTCCACAGTTTTATAAGACCCACCATGTGGGCTTTCAGGCCACATGCGGTGGACTCATTTTCCTTCCCTTGGTTCTGTACATCCCTAAATATCATAATTTAGTAATTATCCTCTCACTCTTACTTTATTCAATTTCTAATAGTAGACATAAAACCAGGGATTGGAGTTCAAGGACTTTCTTGAACCCCTAACATTCTGTTTCATAATCATTTTCATATCATGAAGACTTCACTCAAGCTAAAGAATTCCAAGTTAAGAAAAAAAGACAATCCAATTTTTAAAAATGAGTATAGTATTTGAATGGACATTTTACCAATGAGGGTAACAATGATGTCAATAAAGTCAGGAAAATATGCTAGACCTATATATTATTCCACATTAGAACCACAATGAGATTACATAGCCCACTCAGTGGTGGTGTTGTGGTAGGTAATCTAGAACTTTCATAGACTGCAAAATGGCTTACATAGTAACATCACCACTGTTAAAAACCATTTGGCTGGGGCTGGAGAGATGGCTTAGAGGTTAAGGTATTTATTGCAAAGCCTAAGGACCTGGGTTTGACTCAAGATATAAGGTGACATATGCACACAAGGACATACATGCCCACAAGATGGTGCACATGTCTGAAGTTCAATTGCAGTGGTAAGAGTACCTGGTGCACCAATTCTTTCTCTCTCATGATTTAAAAAAAAAAAAAAGGCTGCTTCTTTAACAAATAAACATTATGTAAGTAACTTTCTCATTGTTGTGGCAAAATACCTGACCAGCAGCAGCTTATGGAAGGAAAGAGTTTATTTTTGCTGTCAGTTTCTAGCGGAAGAATGTCAAGGTGGGGAAAACATTGCAGGAACAGTCAGCTGGCATGACATTTTAAAAAATATATTTATTTATTTGACAGAGAAAGAGGGAGACAGATAGAGAGAATTGGTGTTCCAGGACCTCCAGCCATTGCAAACCAACTCCAGATGAGAGTGCCCTCTTTTGCATCTGGCTAATGTGGGTGCTGGAGAATCAAACCTGGGTCTATCGGCTTTGTAGGCAATTGCCTTAATCGCAAGCCATTCCTCCAGCCCCAGAGTCACATTTTTACATCAGCAAAAGAGGAGAAAGCCAAAACACTAAGTGTAGCTGGAGTTCCAAACCTCAAGGACCTCACTCCAGTGACATATTTTCCCTCAGTAAAACTTTATCTCATAGAGGTTCTACAACTATTCAAACAGGGCCACCAGCTGGTGATTGAGGATTCCAGTACATGAGTGTGTGGGGGATACTCTACATTCAAACCATCACAACCATACATTACACTTTTAGCAATCTAACCAAGAGAAATGAAAATATATGTTCACACAAAACCTATACACAGAAGTCCATGGCAGCATATGTATAATAGACAATGTATGCAAGGAGTGAAACTATTCCTCAAGTAGTAACAGAATTAAAAAAGAAGCTGTGGGCTAAAGTGATGGATAAGCAGTTAAGGGTCTATGCTTGCAAAGTTTGAAGGCCCAGGTTCAATTCCCCAGTACCCATGTAAAGTCAGACTTACAAAGTGGCACATGCATCTAAGTTCACTTGCAGCAAGTGAAGGCACTGATGCACACATTATCTCCCTCTCTCTCTTTACTTTAAATAAATAAGTAAAAATATTTTTTAAAAAAAATTATAATTCTGGGCTGGAGAGATGGTTCAGTGGCTAAAGGCTCTTTATTGCAAAGACTGATGGCCTGGGTCCCAATCCCTAGTGCCCACATAAATCCAGGTGTACAAAATGACACATGCATCTGGAGTTTGTTTGCAGCAGCATGAAGCAAAGCCCTAGCACATCAATACTCACTTTCCCTCTGTCTTCCCCTCTCTCACAGTTGTTCTCTCTGTGTCTTTCAAATAAATTGCATGTCTGTGCCACGATAAACTACTTAGCAGCTGCAAGTACCTATGGCATGGAACTGGAAAGCTTTATGCTAAGGGAGAGAAACCAGTTGCAAAAGTTCTTATGTGGAATGGCTCTATGTTAACCAAATATCTATAACAGACAAAGTTTTAAAGCCAAAATAAAGTCTAGGGCTAAAGAGATGGCTTAGCAGTTAAGGCATATGTCTCCAAAGCCTAAGAACCCAGGTTAGATTTCCTTGTAACCACATAAGCCAGATGGAATGTGGCATATGTATCTGGAGTTCATTTACAGAGGCTAGAGGCTCTGGCATGCCCATTCTCCCCCACCCCCTTATATTTCTCTCTCTCAAATAAATAAATTTAAAAAAAGAATGTCTATGGCCATACCTCCGTGAATGTTCTCAATCTCATCTAAAACAAATTGATGAATGCTTACCTGGGCTAGAGGTGGGTGTAGGGAATAACTCCAACAGAAACAAGGCTGTTCACACGTTTGATTGTGGTAAAGATTACATAGCTTAAATATAATGAGATCATTGCACTGGTCAATAAAGAAGATAAATCTGGTGGTATATAAATTATTTCTCATTGAAGGTAATAGCATACACCTAGAGCAAATTTTATAAACTTGACTCAAAATTATAATCACTCAAGTGCCAGTTGTCAGTGACATATTCTGTATAAATTGTGATTTGATATTCTTAACAATCACCTTGGGTAATCTATAGATCATATTTTCAAAAGAAACTAAACATAAGATGTTTCAAGCTATATTTCTAATATGCCTATTTTTTCATCTCCCATTCATATTTTTCTACTCTCTGCATCATACTTAAAAGTCCAAGTGTATTGTTGTCTTGCTTAGAGTAAACTTATATGTGCCTTTCCTCTTAACACAATGGAATTTATTCTTACATAGAGATTCTACCTTGAGCACCTCTCTCTACCAACTACTTACCTGGAGCTGATTGATCTTATCTTCAGTTCACCTTGGTGAGAAGTCTGAAAAGCTTTTCTTGGATAACAAGAAAATAAGACTGTGAGGTCACAGGCACAGGGAGTGCTCCTGTCATCGTCACCCCCAAATTTTCTGGTTAGGCACAGCCTGCACCCTAGAAATAGAAACAGTAAAACATAAGGTCATGGCTTTGTCAGGCACTTATAGTAATCTATTCTATCTAGAAGACACTTCATTATTTACATCAATGATCTCACATATTTTCAAAAATCACAGACCACCACACTGTAATCAGAATGCTTTAGTAAGTACATATGTTACAGGAGGTAGCTGGTCTGTGGAACAAAGATAATGGATACTTATGTATCTTGGTGGAACTCTACTGGGCTTATAAGTGAAAAACACAAGTGAAAAAGGCTTGTCCTTTAAAGAATGTTTAGTTTATTTGAGGTGACTGGTGACCAAACTAATATTTACACTGATATGAGACAGATGAATGACAATGGCAGGAAAATGACAGATAAGGAACCAGAGGACAGAATTCAGTGTGCTGGTATGAGAAACATCTCTTGATCAATGTATCTGTCATTTTCACAGACTCTATTTTATTTTCAATGATGTGTCACATAGATTCATTTAATGTAATGTTACATATATCAAGATTAAAAATCTGAAAAAACAGTTTTTATTCTATTCTCACATTACTAGTATCAGTAGGATTTGTTTATTTGAATTTTCAGTGATGAAAGCATTTCACATGACATCTATCCTCTGAACAATATTTGAGCACAGAGTAGTGGTAACTATGTGCATAATGTCACACAGTATATCTCTAAAATATTTTTCTTTTATTGGCTAAAAAAGTTTATTCATTGAACTTTTGAACATAACTTCTGAGGAAGCATTTGTGTTTTTAGAATGATAGTTAAAAACTAGTATTAAAAACTAGTCCCTAGCCTTTTCATAAGTCTAAAGAAATTACACTTGACTTTTTATAAAATGCAATCTCTTTTTTTTAATATTTTTTTGTTCATTATTTATTTATTTATTTGAGAGCAACAGACACAGAGAGAAAGACAGATAGAGGGAGAGAGAGAGAATGGGCGCGCCAAGGCTTCCAGCCTCTGCAAACAAACTCCAGACACATGCGCCCCCTTGTGCATCTGGCTAACGTAGGACCTGGGAAACCAAGCCTCGAACCGGGGTCCATAGGCTTCATAGGCGAGCGCTTAACCACTAAGCCATCTCTCCAGCCCAAAATGCAATCTCTTTCTTATACACTCTCTCTGTATATATGTATAGATAGATAGATAGATAGATAGATAGATAGATAGATAGATAGATAGATAGATAGACAGATAGATAGATAGACATAGATGTAGATCTATAGATTATAAACTTTCAGTATAAAATCCGTTATCCATTAATATAGAGACTGCAAGCAATTGCTATTTCCATATATAAGATGTGTATAGCAACAGATTTCTCAGAAGCACAAGAACAGGTACCAGAAAGAATTTTTTAAGAGTTTTTTTTTTTTTTTTTCGTCCTGCTTTGAGTTGACTTTCAACACAGCTTAAAACAAATTTTGCTGATTTGTAACTTTGAGTCACCTACTGAACTTGTTCAATTTTGCTTCTGTTCTTGGAAGTTACTTTCTTATATAGCTTGTTTGTACTGTACAGAAAATCTTCAAATTTCTACTTCTATAATTACTTTGTAAGTAAACTACAGCATGGTTATAAGCTATATGTTTTTGTTTATATAAAATACTTCATCTGAACCATTTTTCACAGGTGAGGAAATAGCATGGACATGTAGAATCCCACCTTCCCTAGGTTTCAGGAGATTCATAGAGTTCCTATGCCGGCCGAGGCAATGTGATTTCTTAATTTCCATACTGATTCCTACTCTAAATTGATATTTACTGACTTATAACATCTAATATCATTTTAAGCATAAACTAGTTTAATTAACTGAAATATCTTTAAAATGTTCAGGATTTTTCTTCCTGATAAAGCATGAGCAAAAGAAAAAAAATCAATTCTGAAATGCAAGGCACTAAAAATCTATAGACTCAACTTTGAGGCACAAAGATAAAATATTGCTTGTGATTCTCTTCTCAAGGAATAGATTTCAAATTATGTGAGCCCAGTGGGTATTGTTCTGTGGGCTGCTATTTCAGGAACTTTACCTCCACAGTCAACAAAGGCGGCTGAAAGGTATGAATCCTCAGACCTGAGTATTCGACATTGTCGTCTGGATGAATGGGAAAACAGTGAAAAGCTTTGCTTTATACTTTCAGTCCTCCCAGAAGGATCAGTGGTGACCTTTCTTTAGTTCCTGGGTTCCAACTAAATGAAGAAAATAGGATGAAAGAAAATAAAAGTAGTTTACTGAAGCTAGCACTGAGCCAAAAGAACAGTGTTCCATGCAGGGCTTCTGAAGGCCAAGGCTGAATTTCAAATGAACCTTGTGTAGTGAGTGATGTCAGTAATGTTAGCTCATGGAAGTGGTGGCTAATGCAAATCAGAGCAGCAGGACCAGATTTGCAGCCACAGAATTGCAATGGCTAAAGTAAGTACTGTCGGCTCTTTTTTCTTGATCAAGGGTACTATTTTAGTGCTTACCAATTTTGCTTGTAAAGACTCAGAGACTCAGATGTTTTATTTAATTAGTCCTCTCCTTTTATTTTTCTGTCCAGATTACTTCTGTTTAAACAACTAGCTTCTGGTGTCTAAAAC
Source organism: Jaculus jaculus (assembly GCF_020740685.1). Lineage (NCBI taxonomy): Eukaryota > Metazoa > Chordata > Mammalia > Rodentia > Dipodidae > Jaculus > Jaculus jaculus. The sequence continues at coordinate 125,183,518 of NC_059107.1, read as the reverse complement.
AACACAAGTTTAGCAGCTGGATTTGTTGTTTTTCTCATTGCTGTGACCAAAATACTTGACAAAAACAACTTAAGGAAGGAAGGGTTCGTTTTGGCTCACAGATTGTCAGAAGAGATCTCCTTGGTAGAGGAGGCATGGCAGCAGGTATAGGCATGTTTCTGGTGTTGCTTTTTCTTTTTGAGGCAAGCCCAACAGACTGGCCTTTTTTTTTTTTTTTTTTTTGTCTTTATGTTTCACAATTTACATTACAATACATGAGTTTCCAAGAATTTAATGAGCTCAACTTAGTAGCATTTCAATGTGCATGGAGAGCTGTAGTTTATAAACTTATTACATGTTTTTTTGAAAAGAAGAGCAATTATTTTCTTGGACACCAAGGAAGTATATTAAAACTTAAATTATAACAGCACAGTTGATTATAATGGCATTAATTGATTCCTTCAAATACTTCAATGTGGATATTTGCTATGAAGTGATACATTTGTATTGCTTTAAAAGTACTTTAAAGATTATTAACTTTTTCTACACTTACACTTTTCTGTTTATCTGCCTTCTATTAAATGGCTCTATTAGCTATATATTTTGGGAATTTTTTATTTCCTTTTTGTATTTGTTTTTATTTCCATTTTTTTCAATTCATTATCCTACTCATTAATGCCTATTATGTGTTTGAACTAACTCTATATTTGTTGAAGGTCATTTAATTTAGTCCTCATTATACTCTGTGGCAGCTCGCAAAGCCTTGTCAGTGCATCTTCTGTGTGCTTAGACATTCCCCATTACTGTTTATATTCAAATATAGGCAGGAAATGGGCAGTGAACCAGTTAGTCTTTTGACATGTTAATTACAGTGTTTAAGGGGTTGCAGGGAATTAGCATAATCCAGAAATATGACCCAACAAAGTTAAGACACCCAACTTCTGACCAAGCTGGCTTATATGCTTGAACATGGACATATTTACATCTGCCATTTTACTCAAAGCTGGCACATAGAATAGAGAGTGGTATCCTCAGGAAAGGTCCTGTTTGATGTGATCAACTGAGCTGATACATAATTCATGTATGTGTGGTACCTGCCATGATAAAGATGTAATTGGTATCTTTTCTTGCTTTGCTCCATACACCCATAGGAAGCTGTGAAATCTTGAAATTACACCATACGTGGCAAGACAGATGATGTTAGATAAACATCATTGGGTTTTTCAGAACCTGGATCTTTCTAAAAACAGTTAAAATAAGGTGATCTGGAAAAAGTAATCAGATGTGAATTTTAATAATAATATTTATAAATAACTTTATTTGTAGGAACAGAAGCCTGCTGGATGTACAGCCCTGATTTGCATTTATGAAGGAAAAGGATACAGAAACTAATCCTTAAGGGATTCTGCTGTGGAAGATGATCTTAATATAGAAAGTGAGATAGGCTTCCTAGTTCTCATGGGTTCTCTGATTTTGATTAATGAAAAGTTTTTTTTTTTTAACTTTTAAAGAGAATCTAGAAATGAATTTTATATTCAAAAGTTCAATGTCAGATCTAGCTGGCTTATACTTGGAGATCAGACACATTGATATGTACATTTTGATAATTATCATGGATAAGTTGTTTGACAGATAGGGAACCTTGTTTACAGAAAAATCTAAACGAATCAGCTTGATACACATGGCATCATATCCTTAATGTAGATTGTTGAACACTGTCATATAATGTTACTGAAAGATTTGACACTGCTTCATTTTTGGTAAAATTAATATTGACTTGATGGAAAATGGGAATCATGGTCAGTGAGGAATGAGTCAAAATGCACAATTGCGCTTGTGTTTTACTTATTTTATATTTTACAATAACTTTGGGAATTTATATAAGAAAAATTATTTAGAGAGGAACAGTGCAGAAAATGTTTTCCTTAAAAATCTAGTGTTTATGTTGTGGACACTACAAAAATTAGAAATATGAAATCTATGTTAGTGGTTTACATGTGTCACTGTGTTATGGGGTTTTGGAGCATTGGTTCCTTCTGGCCTGCAAACAGCAACTTTTAAGTTCTTGCCCATTTTCATAATAACTCGAGGAAATGGACTCAGAGAAGGGCAAATTATGAATTATGAGAATTATTTAGGGAACATTGGTATCCTGGGAAAACCTGGAAAGGTTAAGGCCCAAAGGGAATCCCTTGTCCAGCTGGAAGGTGGAGAGGAAGTAGAAAAAAGTACCCTCACAGAGAAAATCTCCTGGGAAGAAGGCCCTGGCATGTGTGCACAAACGTGGAAGGCAAGATCCCAGAGCCCATGCCAAGATATCTCAAAAGAGCATAAGGCTCTTCCCCTTCACACTCACATAGGGATGAGGAAAGACTGAGCGATTGGATGCTGAAGGAATCGGGGCTTAAAGAAAGGTCACACATATAGCTTAGCAAGAGAGCACCAAAGCTGTAGTCCAGTGCCAGGACAATATATACCTAAGAGGGTTACTATACATGTGGCTGACCCAGAGTGCAGAGGAAGGCCATACTTTTAACAGACCAAGAAAGCATCTGAAAGCAAAAATGCATGTAAGTAGCAAACAGGAAAATACCTAGGCAAATGAAACATCCCAGCTAGGCGGTGGAAGGACAAAGGCTGACCCACACAGGGACCAGGAGGACCGTCAGGAGCCAGGAGAATGAGGAGCCAAGAGAGACAGTTTAGCACATGACAGTGCTTTATAGTTAATGAGGTTTTATTTTGTTTTCAGACTCAGGTATTTAAGGAAAGACCTCATTGGTTTGTGGACACAAGGGGCCCACCCAAGAGGGGTCAGCTGGCCTGGGTGTGCTAGATTGGAGAAGGAGTTAAGGGGTGTTGCTGAGGAATTGTTCATAACCTTTGTGGATGAGATTGGATCAGTCTTCCATGTTCTAGCTTTGCCAGGGCAGGCAATCTTCTTATTCTTTCTTGTGCTTTTGTCCTTAACTACCTATAAAGAAAAATAAAACACATACCTAGCTCTTTGTGGTGGTTTGATTCATGTATCCCCCATAAACTTAAATGTATTTCGAATGCTTGATCCCACATGCTGGAAATTTGGGACGTGGATTCTTATAGGAGGCCCCTAGTTGGTGGTGGTGGTTCGGGGGGACTTAGGAGTATTAAAGCCAGCTTCCACTTGCCAGCATTTGGTACACACCCTGCTGCTGTTGATCACTTGATGCTGGCCAGGATGTGATGTCCACCCTCTACTTATGCCACATTTTCCCCTGCCATTATGAAACTTCTCCTTTAGGCTGTAAGCCAAAAATAAACTCTTTCCTTCCATAAGCTTCTCTTGGTCGGCTGCTTTGTGCCAGCAACTCAAACCTGACTACTATACCCCTATTTCTCCTTTAACTCTAAATGTATTTTGGTTTTGCAATACACTGTTTTATAAGTAACACAAAGTATTATTTATTAAGTGCTTACAATTTATCAGATACTGTGCTATGTCTCACTAAAATCCTTAACTAAGTCCTTATAAAGTTGCCATTATATATGATATGATATATGATATAATCATATATAATATATAATCATATATAATCATATCATATCATGCATTTTCCAAGTGAGGGGTAAAGATAGGGCTTATGTAGAAAGTAGACAATGATGACAAAATATAAATTCAGACAACCAAATTGTTGACCTAATTATTTTGTATGTATGTGTATATATGTACAATGGTACAGGGTATGTGTGTACAAGTGCCATTGCCCATATGTAGAAGTCAAGGGATACCCTAAGGTGTCTGTCCTTTCTTTCTGTCTTTTTTGAAACAGGATCATTCTGTGCTGGGTGAGCCAGTCTAGTGGATCCCTGAGCTTTCTGAGTCTCTTGGTTCCACTCCCCTGTTGCCCTAGGCTTATAACATAACAGGGCTGCATATATCCAGCTTGATGTGGGTACTGGAAAAGGATCAAGCTGGCAGATTTGCTATCTACTCAGCCCCAGACCTATTTACTTTAACCCTACAGCTATGGATTAATTACCACATTTGAAATATGGGAGATTTCATTAAAACCTATGATTCTAGTTTATCATAAATTTTGGGTACTTCGATAACTAGGGACTGCTTAAGCAGTAATTATCCTTATAGCTACATCCCAGTAAATTTGTCCTCATTGTTTGTACTATAGTTGAGATCCTACAAGTTCAAAAGTGACCATCTTCTCTTTATTTTGTTACCCAAGCTATTCAGAACAACCTCTGTTACTGCTTTTTATTGTTTTTCCTTTTTTTTTTTATGATACTGACTTTCAGTCTTCATAGCTAACTATTTTATTGGTTACATGTCAAAAACACAAAGGAAGCTTTTTCAACAATTGTTCTAAAATATTAACTTAATTGTATATAGATATTGGGTTTTTGGTAGACATAAATTTTGTCATAGAGGATTTTAAGTAGCTAGTCATCTAAGTGTCACAGCTTCTATAGTAAGAGATGTTCTTGTGAAGTATGAGGTTTTAGTAGAATATTCATGCTTATATGAGGTTATGGGCCGGGGGATGAAGTTGCTATTAGGAATGCCTTGTAATAAAACAATATTATAGACAATATCTATACTGAATAAATGCATAAAGAAATAGATAATGTATGAGACGGATTATGTTTTGAGAAACAACTTTAGAACCATTTGCTAATAGCAGCTTACTAATATGTGTGTGTGTGTGTGTGTGTGTGTGTGTGTGTGTGTACATGTGTGTTAACTGGAAGAAAGTCAACACTGTTAAGGGCATACACATTCTGAACTATTTCTCTACCGGATACAAAGCACACAAACTGTGAGCACTGTCCTAGAGTTTGTAATTGCAATACAATTGAGATCGTATGTATAACAAATTACATAGCACAAGAGAGCAGAAATATTTCTAAAAAATTTATCAGGGAAATTTTTCTAGGTAAACTTCTAGAAAGCACATGTAAAGATCTACAAATTGGACTGTTTGCATCACTTTCTACATTTTGTTAATGTTACATTTGATACTTAAAGCTAGCCAATAAAAACAAAGACATATTTTTATTTTTGTTATGCTGTTGGCATTATAGCTTTTCTGTTTCATAGTCAGCTACTTCTTTCTTGTACTTTCCAACTTGAGATTTACAGCACATCTTGTGTCCTGATCCTGATTGGCAGGTGCTAGAAAGATTTAATTTTTCTTTCAACTATAATATTTTATTACTTTTACAAGATGGCTTCATCAAGTATCATTGATGGTAGAAAAATAGAAGTTAATTTAGGCTGACTAAAGTGAAACAGACAAATAAAAACTATAGAATCTTTTAGGGAAACTTAGTGTCTGAAAGAAAATAAATAGATGGCAGTAAAAAAAAAAAAATGTGCATGGAGAAACTAGAGATGTAAGGAAGAACTCTCCAACACAGAAAGACTTGCAGGAAAGATGAATTATTTGTAATTCCTTCATGGTACTTTTATCAAAATTCACATTCTGAAGTCTGCACATGAGAGGCTTAAAGATAGCACTAAGGCCACACATGGGACAAGCATGTCAATACATTAAGTGATAGTCCTTGTATATCTGATAGAGATGAGTAGTATATTAAAAACAAATGGCAGTATCATTAGCAGAAGAGGTGAGTAAAGGCTATGCAAGGAAAGCAAATACATGATACATTTGCTGTGGTTTCATTCTTCCCATTTTACGTTCACTTCTATATGTATGGCTCTTGGCCATATAAGGAGGAAACTAATACAAATTGATGATCTTTAATTTGAAAACCACAAATCAGAAATTCTTTAAAATCTGAAAGATTTAGCACCCATATGATACAACAAGTGGAAAATTCAACAAGTAAAAATTTTTTTCATGTAAAAAAAGCCTTCAACTTTTGTGTGTAAATAATTTATGAAATATAAGCAAATTTTGAGTTTTCACATGGGTCTTATTTCCATTCTATAACATATTTTTGGAGCCATTTTCATTTGATTTGTATCTTAGTTCCAAGACATCACATGTGAAAAATTCCAAAAATTAACACATTTTAGTTCCGAATATTTTGTTTAATTTAATTTATTAGTTTTCTTTTCAGAAAATACAGGCAATTTGGTACCATTGTTTAGGCTCATCTATGATCCACAACCTCCCATTGGACCCTCCTTGTTGATGTAAATGGGTCGTGCATTGTGGAGTTAGCCCACAGTTATTTGTATGATAAATGTCTCTGCAAATCATGACCCAACATGTGACTCTGACATTCTTTCCGCCCCCTCTTCCACAAAATTTCCCTGAGCCATGTTGAGTTCATTTTTGGTCTGCTTCAGTGCTGAGGTGTTGGGGGCCTCTAGGCTCTGGCTCTCTGATTTGGTAGGAGTTGATTTTTCTCTGTGTTGGTCTCCTTCCCCTTTGTGCTGGTATCTGGTTCACAGGAAAATATCACACTTGCTAGTTTCGCCAATTGTCCTTAGTTTCAGTTGGGCCCCATTTGAGGTATGTTGGGGCAGCTCTCTCCTTAGGATCTGCATCTATCTGAAAAAGAGAAACAACGGAAAGTAAGTTATCACCCGGAAAATTGAGATAACGCTTACTTTTTTGATAGACAGTTTGATAGGTGTAGCCCCTCTTGTACCCCATGATTGATGGTAGCTTGATATTGGAGAATGGGCTTGTGTTTGGGTATGGTTCTGACTTGTTTCCTAGCTCTAGCTATGGGTCTCGTACCACTGAGGGGAACAGTTAGGCAAATCAAATGCAGTTGGTTCTCCACTATGGCTGTGTGCCACTATTGCACTGGTGTGGGCATCACATCAGGTTATTTGTTGCTAATTAGTTTAGACAATGAGTTGCTTGGACAGATATTGGTCATTTCCCCCAGTCGCCTATGTAGCACCTTCTGGCACTAGACACGCTGACTGTCTGGGGACTGACTCTCTCCTGGCTTCCAGCCATGCCATTCCATTTTATGTGTCAGCTGTGTATGGAGTCTTCAGCAATAGGGTCTTACCACTGACCTTTGGTGGGTCATCAAGTACTCTGACAGAAGTCTGTCATTGTTTTGGGAAACCTTGTACATTTCTCTGATCAAATGCTCATTGTGGATGGTAGCCCCAAGCTGGTAGCGGGGATTACAGGTCAGTGCCCATTAAGAAATTGAAGAAAAACATAACTAATATACAAGAGTTAGAGAGGAGAGAGAGAGAGGAGAGAGTGTCGCTTCTCAGTCCGACCAGCAGAAAGGAACAATGCCACACCACGTTCTTCTCAAAGCAATTTATTCAGGAACCTTAACCGCATGCAAAGAAGGAAAAAAATGAACCCCGAGCCCTTCCCAGTCCGTCCTTAAATCCCTAGCCTGCACCACTCAGAGTCTGCCGTGTAAGTCTCTTTAATAGTCTCTCGTCAGTAAAACGTCAGATGGTCTGATCTTGCATAGCAACGAATCTGCACAGTGTGCACCACGGACGTGGCTATTCAGGGGTGTATAAGGAAGTCAGTTGCAAATCATATGACTTGGCAGCCATCCTGGGCACCATCTTGGAATGGTTGCCACACACGCTCCCTACAGGAGAGGGGGAAAGGGAGGGAGGGAAGATGTAGAAGATTTAAGTTAGTCTTGATCCTACCCTCTCCAGTGTCTTGTGGTTCAGGTGATTCCTGTAAGGGTCTAGTGAAGGTTCAGCCATTTGGTCTGCCTTTTAGGAAGTAGAATTTTATGGTACCATTGCCGTTTGGGTCCAGATTACTGTTTTCCACCCTTCGATGCCCTTCCCGCCCTCCCCATCCATCCTATTGTCTAGTCCATGAGGTGCTTGCTGGGTATGTAAGGTATCTTGGGTAGATTCAGGCTGGGTGTTGTAGATGAGTGAGACTATGTGTCGATTTTTTTTCTGTGATTGGGTAAGTTCACTGAGAATGATCTGTTCCAGGTTCCACCATTTTTCCTCAAATTTCTTTATGTCGTTTTTTTCTTACTGCTGTATAGAATTCCATTGTGTAGATATACCACATCTTTGTTATCCATTCTTCTACTGATGGACATCTGGGTTGATTCCAGCTTTTAGCTATTATGAATTGAGCCACTACAAACATGGTTGAGCAAATCTCTCTGGCCTTTGGTTTGAAGATTTTAGGGTAGAAGCCCAGTAAGGGTATAACTGGGTCTGTTGGTATTTCTATAGTCAACACTTTCAGGAGTCTCCATATTGCTTTTGAAAGTGGTTGTACCATCCTGCATTCCTACCAACAGTGAATAAGTGTCCCTGCTTCCCCACATCCTCGCCAGCATTTATTTTCATTTGATTTTTTGATCTTGGCTATCCTTATTGGGGTAAGGTGGAATCTCATAGTTGTTTTAATTTGTATTTCTCTGATGATTAGGGATGATGAACATTTTCTTAAGCGTGTGTTTGCCATTTGTATATTTTCTTCTGTGAATTGCCTGTTCAATACTGTGCCCCATTTTGTGAGTGGGGTATTTGTCTTCTTATTGTTTAGACTTTTGAGTTCTTTGTAAATTCTAGAGATAAGGCCTCTATCAGTTGGATAACCTGCAAATATTTTCTCCCGTTCTGTGGGTATTCTATTGGCTTTGCTTATTATATGCTTGTCTGTAAAGAAACGCTTCAGCTTCATATGATCCCATTGGTTGAGTGACTGTTTAAGAACTTGAGCCACTGGGGTTTTGTTCAGGAAGTCTTTTTCCGTTCCTATATCATGGAGAGTACTTCATAAATTTTCTTCCAGTAGTATTCGAGTTTTTGGTCTTATGTTGAGGTCTTTGATCCATTTGGATTTGAGTGTAGTACATGGCGAAATGTGTGGATCAAGTTTTAGTTTCCTGCATGTGGTTATCCAGTTTGTCCAGCACCATTTGTTGAAGATGCTATCTTTTTTCCAGTCTATATTGTTTGGGCCTTTGTTGAATATCAAGTAGCTATAGTTGCTTGACCCAAAATCCGGGTCGTCAAGTCTATTCCATTGGTCTATACTCCTGTTTTTATGCCAGTACCATGCTGTTTTTATTATTATGGCTTTGTAGTATAGCTTTAGATCAGGTATGGTGATGCCACCATAGGTATTTCTTTTGCTGAGGATACTTTTGGATATGTGAGGCCTTCTACCTTTCCATATGAAATTTGAGATCATTTTTTCTATCTTTGTGAAGAACACTGTAGGGATTTTAATTGGAATTGCATTAAATCTATATATTGCCTTTGGTAGGATTGTCATCTTCACATTGTTAATTCTGCCTATCCATGAACATGGGAGGTCTTTCCATCTTCTCAAGTCCTCCTCCATTTCCTTTTTGAGAGTTTTTATATTTTCATTGTATAGATCTTTTACTTCCTTGGTTAACGTTATTCCAAGATATTTTATTTTTTTGTTGTTGTTGCTATTGAAAATGGGACTATGTCCTTTATTTCTTTTTCTGTATCTTTGTCATTTGCATACAGAAATGCTACTGATTTTTGTGCATTGATTTTTTTATCCTGCTACTTTGCTTTAGGATTTAATCACCTTGAGGAGTTTTGGTATGGAGTCTCTCAGGTCTCTCACATATATAATCATGTCATAGCAAATAGAGCTAACTTAACTTCTTCCTTTCCAAATTGTATCCCTTTTATTTCCTTCTCCTGTCTTATTGCTTGGGCTAGGACTTCCAGAACTATATTGAAAAACAGAGGTGAGAGAGGACATCCCTGTCTTGTTCCTGATCTCAATGGGAATTCCTCCAGTCTCTCTCCATTAAGTATTATTTGGGCCTTTGGAGCTTTGAATATTGCCTTTATTATGTTAAGATGTGAATTGGCCATGCTGATTCTCTCCAATGTTTTGATCATGAAGTGATGTTGTATCTTGTCAAAGGCCTTTTCTGCATCTATTGAAATGATCATGTAGTTTTTATGTTTAAGCTTGTTTATGTGGTGTACTACATTGACAGATTTTCATATGTTGAACCACCCTTGTGTTCCTGGCATAAATCCCACTTAGTCAAGGGTTAGTTCCAAATATTTTGTTGTTGTTGTTTTTTTGTTTGTATTTCAAGATAGGGTCTCACTCTAGCCCAGGCTGGCTTAGAATGCACTATTGAGTCTCAGGGTGGCCTCGAACTCACAGCAATCCTCCTACCTCTGCCTCCCAAGTGCTGGGATTAAAGGCATGTGCCACCATGCCCAGCTCGAAATATTTCAATAAGGCATATTCATCCTCTATGTGCACTTAGTATGCAGACCCAAATGTATTTAGTGCAGTCAATTTGAGCATTTTTTTACCCCCAAACATTTCATAATCAGAAAGAGCCTTTTTCCAAACCATTTCACTTACTAATTAAAGGATCCTGTTGAGAGCAATTGTTTCTGCACAGAAAATAGTAACAATTAGAAATTTGATTCTATTTGAAATTTTAGTCATGACATATATAGGCTATATTTTCTCACCAGTTAAATCAGTTTTTCCTTTTTTCTTCCAAGAATCACATACACTTAATCTCTTAAGGTAGGAAATATCAGATTGTGTTAAAGTGGCATTATGTTTTGAAATTTACTAACTCTGAATACACTTCTAATGGAAATAATTTATCAACAAAGCAAACATCATTAATTAAATAAATGCAATGAATGCTCAGATATACCAAAATACATACATATATGTATATATATATATATATATATATATATATATATATATATATATATATATATATCTGTCCTAAGAATAAGTAGATTATGGTGTTTGTGATATTAACTGTCACATAAATAAATGCAGGATAAAATTTCCCATTTTCATTGTTTATGAACATAAACAATCTATTGTGAAATGACTGGCCCCTCTTACATAAGTACATATATTTAAGAGAGCATTGACATCTAAATATTTATTCTACTGTTACTTAAATATGTGTGGCTGAGTTCTACTTTGGATGCAAATTCAATTAAATTAACATAGACACACATGTGCATTTAAAAATTTTGACTCCTTTATTAACACCTTTTTCCTTTTTCTTTGTCATTCCTAACTAAAACATTAACAATGAGGAAGATGTGTGATCCATGAAATGAAATTTAAACTTCTGTTTCAAAGACATCTTGGCACCCTATAATAGCAACAGTGAGAGTCCTTTTTTTTTTTTTTTTTTTTTTGAGATAGGGTCTCACTCTAGCCCAGGCTGACCTGGAATTCATTCTGTAGTCTCAGGGTGGCTTCAAACTCACAGCAATCCTCCTACCTCTGCCTTCTGAGTGCTAGGATTAAAGGTGTGCACCATCATGCCCAGCTAGTTAGAGTCCTTTTAATTACAAAGAATCCTGAAACAGAATTAGAAATAGAAACTTGTGTGGGACATAAATGACATCAAATAACAAGGTTGGGGATGTTGAGCAATGCTGAAAAGCTAGAAAATTCTTTTTAAGAACACAAACTAGATATGGCTTTGCCATGGAGAACATGAAATACATTGGATCAATAGCAGTACTGAGGGTAGTTAATTCAGTAACAACAAACACCCAATGCCAATCTCATTTCTTTAATGTACATTTATGTGGGCACACATATACATGGGTGTGATTGGAGGCCTGAGGGTAATGTCTGGTATTTTCCTCAATTTCTCTCTATTTTCTTTATGGAAGTACATCTCTGTTGAACCCTGAGCTCAGTGACTGAGCTAGTCAAGTGAGACTGCTTGTGCTGGGGATTCCCTCCAAAGTTCTGGATTACAGGGCTTCCAAAATGCCTACCTGGGTACTAGGGAGGGATCCAAACTCCAGTACTGTAGCAGACAGCTTCAGGTTCACTGAGATGAACTTCCAGACCAGGCAGTTATGGACAAAAGGATATTTATTGAAGCTTACAGATCCAGGGGAAGTTCTATAAAGGCAGAAGAACCTGGCCTGCCTTCACAGGACCAAGCCAAGAGAGAGAAGCACAAGCCAAAAGCCAAAAACCACACAGCACATTTCAGGAACTCCAGCTAGGCACACTTTGCATATCTTTAGATTGAAATCTCAAACCCACCACCACACCTTAACATACCCCCAGTGATACTGCCTCCAGCCATATGGCTGCATATGCAAACTACAAACTAATGAAACACTGAACATGTTGGGGGCCATCTATTCAAACTACCACTAGTACTCATGGAAAGCACTTTATCCACTGGGCAATCTCCCAGTCTGCAGTAATAGAAATTTCTATGACATCAAATGTTAATATAAAAATGAATGACAAAGATAAAGACAAAATATAAAATATATAATCAGAAGAAATCAGTGTTAGTACTGAACATTCATGTGCAGTGCTATTTTTAAGTTGTTCCCAAAATACTATTTTATTAATCTTAAAAGACAGCTTGCTCTTCTCCATTTTTAAAATTGAACATGAAATGCTTTCCATTGGCTCTAATGGAACTGAAAATTGATAAGCCTATTGTCATCTGCACAATGACTGGCCACTAAATGCAAGGAAGATGTGGCTTACTTGATTGAGAATATTATCACTGTTTCTCTTCCACGGGATGCTAAAATTTTAGCTTGAATAAATGCTGAGCTAATGTCAGCCCATGAGCTTGAACGTTCTGCACATCAGCCAGCTAGTTTTAATCCTCTCAGTTTTGCCATTGATGGGACGACATTAAGATTCAAGATTTAAACAAATGAAATATAATATGCAGAAACTGTTCAAACATTTATAGCAGAATTTTCTACAAGTATATTGAGTGGGAAGTCACTTTCCACACATTTTAGAACTCTATCCTTGCCTTTTAGTTTCAGTGAGATTTCCCACTGTAAAAATGCTCCCAAATGTTGAAGTTAAACCAGATGTCTTTTGAAAGTCCTTCTGGTTCTAAAATAATGATGCATAGAACTTGTGGGACTCGCTGCTTTTTTATGAGCATAAAAGTGGAGTGTTTTCCAATGATACCCAACTCTTATACAACCTGTCACTACTGGTTAAGCAGTACCAGTACCTACCTCTCTACCCATCCGTAGGTCTTTACTAATGTTCCAAGGCTAGTTCTATCTGATTTTAAATTCTTACCTACCACAGATAACTGCATAACTGGAATGTAGTTTCCCTGATTTCTTCAAAGTTTATGTCACCCTGTATGACTTCTTTCACCATCCTATCTATAAAAGCAGTAAGCAGATCAGGTGCTAAAGAGAAGGCTTAGAAATAAGAAGCTTATTTTTAAAGCTTAAGCACCCAGATTCCCTAGTACCCATGTAAGCCATATGCACAAGGTGGCCCAATCATCTGGAGTTTGTTTGCAGTGGCTAGAGGCCCTGGCACACCAATGCTCTTTCTCTCTCTCTCTCAAATAAATAAATAAAACTTCTTTTCTTTAAAAGCATAGATCACTCACATTGTTTTCTTCCTTCCTCTATCCACAGAGCCAAAAAATTTTAAATGTGGTCATTCTTTGTCTTCTTCTTAAAGTAAAAGATGTTAGCTTCATGCCTAGATTTCTCTTCTTATCCCTCCAAGATATGCCTGCATCCCTGTCTTTGGAGAACTACTCTGAGGCTAAAAACACAACTTCCTGCTTGAGCAATAAGGCTATCAACTCCCACTACTTGAAAATTTCCCCCTGGAATCAATTTCAAGCCAATTTCAAATTAAGATCATATTCTCACTTAGATTTCTTTTTTTTTTCCCTCCTGCCCCCTTCTGAAACCCTTCCTAATTGAAGTGCTCCCACAAGAATTTAGGCCCTGCTTCTATGGAACCTGATGCAAAATGCTATGAATGTAAACTCCCAGAGATTAAATAATATGTCTCCCTTATTCATTGCTATACTCCAGGTATCTAGGACAGAACCTATCATATGAACATACTTAAGCAATTTTTAATCATACTGTTAGTACTGATATTCTTAATTACCTTACATAGACAAACATAAGATTTGAATTCAACTCTTATTATAAGTCTGTGACAGTCATACAAAAACAAAAAACAAACAAACAAAAAGAGAAAATAGTTCTATCCACCAGACTTTTCCTCTGTACTCGTAAGCATCTTAAAATTCAGGTACAAAATATCTCATTAATATACTATTACTATACACCAATGTTGGATTTTGTTTTTGGTTTTTGTTGTTATTTGGACTTCTATAATGGTTTAAGCCAAAAGTTTTCAAGCAGATCTCTAGACAAAATCACCCAGGAGATATGAATACTTGTTACATTGTTGAATGGTTGAAAAAGATCAAAAGCACTGTGCTATTTGAAGACCAATGAAAGTTGTATGGCGCACACATCTGAGAGTTCATGGAGTGGGCCTGGAATCTAGCCATCACTACTCACGCAGTGTCGACTCTGCTGCTTCCATACTCCACGAGCAGAATTGAGTCATTGCTGTAGGACTGTGTGGCCCACAAAGCTAAACATAACTATCTGGGCCACTTCAGAAAAAGGTAGCTGATTCCCTATTGAGACTCCCACATTGTCCCACTGTCCCTTGGCTTTTTAAAATAGCATCACTTTTAATGATGAAAACTCTTTTCTGCAATAAGGCCTGTGACACTATTTCCGCCATGTCACCATTTGCTACTCAGTTCTGTTCAAAGAAATCTTATTGTTTCCTAATGAAAATGTGATTCCCCCCCCCCCCCCCCCCCGGTAACCAGCTGCTAATTCTGAAAGTGACAATATTTCTCATTTATCCACAACTCTAAGAACAATGGCTGGATTCCCTGGATATGTCCTGAAAACTGAAACGTTCTTCTCCTAATGTATGTGTTTTACTTTACAGATGTAAGTCTCACAATCTTTGATTCAAACACTATTTGTAGCATCATTTCTGTTTTTAAATTTTTATTATTTTTATTTATTTATTTATTTGACAGAGAAAGAGGGAGAGAGAGAGAGAGAGAGAGAGAGAGAGAGAATGGGCTTGCCATTGCCTCCAGATACTGCAAACAAACTCCAGACATGTGTGTCCCCTTGTACATCTGGCTAACATGGGTCCTGGGGAATCAAACCTGAGTCCTTTGGCGTTGCAGGCAAATGCCTTAACCAGTAAGTCATCCCTCTAGGCCTCATACATCATTCTAACTTACATTTTTAGATGAAGAATTTTTCTTGCTTCTCCAACAGTGTGGAGAGAAGCAAAATAGCTTTGTATATGTTTGTACTTTCCATACAAATTTACTTGAGCAAGTTTTAGGTTAGAACATCACCATAGTTTACATTCGATATGACAAAAATGAATGCAATGGAATTTTATGTACTTTGAAAAATATTACTACTCTAAGTTAATAGTTAGACTTCAGCTCTTTCTTTTATCCTTAATACAGAGAAAGGGGAGTAATTCAATATGGCTACAATGGGAAGAGGGGCAAAGAGGTCCAGTGACACCCCCCCCACACACACACAAGTCCTTCATTTTTGTAGAATCATTCCTCTTGTATTAGTATATATAAGTTTTCCTTTTCCTTCCTTTTTTCCTTTTGTAGAAGCTAAATAATTTTTAAGTTCTTCTTTAGACACAAAAATTGCAAGACAAGTATTTTTCTCTTCCAGTTCTCTTCACATAGGGAATAAAGTGATTCAGTGTGTGGAATCATTACAATAACTTTATAGCTATTATTCACATTCTGGACCTAATTTCTATGAGTATTTTCCATTCCACTTTAATATTCATAAAGTTATTGTTCTAGTGCGTATGTGGACAAATATATGCTCAATGGTAAAATTAACAATTAGTATGAGTTTTAGGCTAGAGTAATTAATACAAAAACAAATATTGATACTATGTCAATGTTACATGCTCTTGCCTTACTTATTTGGGAAATCTTATGAATATTTCTGAAAGAAAATGTTATAAAGAAATGTAACAAAAGTAATCAAGGAACTTATTCAATTTCTATCCAAATATTTTCGTTGAACATTGAATTCAAATTTTAAAAAATGTTTTCATAGCAAGGTTAGACATGTAAGAACTATAAAATTTTGGTAATTCTATCTAAATTGATTTATTACATTTTTGAGGCAAGATCTTCTTACTGTAGCCTCAAGTCATCTGTAACTCACCTCTCTAGCTCAGAATGATCTCAAACTTAAATCTACAGCTATCCTCCTACCTCAGCCACCTGAGCGCTGGGATTGCAGGCATGAGCAACCATACCCAGTTTATTCATTTTACATTGTAAACAAAAGACATGGCAAGGGGCTAAAGAAGGATTGTTCAATGGTTAAAGGCATATGTGTGTAAAGCCTAGTGTTCCAGGTTTAATTTCTCAGTACCCGTATCATTCTGACGCACACGCCTCTGAAGTTTGTTTGCATCAGCAAGAGGACCTTGAATGCCATGCTGTCTCTAAAAAAGTAAACAAGCAAATTAATTAAAAGAAATAAAAACATAAAACCAATATATCATTTAAAAATATTAGTAAAGTGAAATCAAGGGATTGTATGTCAGTATCTTCTCTAAAATTCATGTGAATCACATAAATTCTTTTTTAGACAGAATCTCATTGTAACTCAATCTGGCCACAAAATGCCTATTGCCTTGGACAGCAGGTCCTACTGCCTCTGCCTCCTCTGTGCTGTGATGATGAGTGTGCCATGACAGGAAGCTTTAAATTATATAACTTTTAAATAACTGTCTATTTCTTTTATCTACTTTTTGTTTACTTTCCAAAATTTAAGTTTCCAATTTTCTTCAACCTCATTTATGCATGCACTAGGTAATTTGATGTTGTTACCATGTGGGGATCTTCTGTTGCTTCACTTCATTTGTTATCATTGCTGCTCATTTTGTAGAGGACAAATACATGCTCCAGCTCTGTCTCATTAAAGAGACACATTGCTATAGTTCACTTTTATTAAATATTATATAGCTATTGTCTACTACAAAATCATTTTATATATGCTTTTCATATTGCTTTGTATATTTATACTTTACTGGCTACAATATTAAAGTATTTTAAGAATTATGACTTATTATTACTCAATCATTCTTATAACACCAGACAGGCATATAATTGGTACTAGGCTAAGTATTTATTGATTAACTCATAATTATATTTCTATATAACTATGCAATAATATATAATACCCACATATATTATAATAAATTATTATAAATATAGTTATATATATATAATATATATATAGATAGATATATAGAGATATATATTATGCTGTATAAAATATATTTATATATATAATTATAAAGATAAATTATTATGATATATATTATCTGAGAGAGAGGTAGATAGAGAATGGACAAGCCACAGTCTATAGCCATTGCAAACAAAGTCCAGATGCATGCTTCATCTTGTGCATCTGGCTTATGTAGGTACTGGGTAATTGAACCTGGGTCCTTAGGCTTCACAGACAAGCACCTTAACTGCTAAGCCATCTCTCCATCCCATTACATTTCAAATATTAATTTTTTATTATATAGCTATAGAGTTAACCCATTTAATATTGTTTAATTTATATTACCACATTTAATACCTACATATATATCATCTTGAAGGTCATCCATTCAACATAAAATTTTATATATCCTAGGGCCACATGTATGAAGTCTAGGAATGCTAATGTTCTAGGTCCCAAGAATGCATTAGTGAATACAAGAGACATGATCCTCTAATACATATTTATTGTATAACAAAACAGAATAATGATCAAGTGGCAAAAAAATAATTTTCCTAATTCCATGAGAAACCAAATAGATGAAGAACAGAGCAAGAGGCACTCACATAGATGAGTATGTGACTATGTGACATTAAATTGAGATTTGAAGGACTGAAAATAATTGGTATATGGAGAGCAGGAAAAGGCACATTCTGCAGAGAGGAAGAAAAACAGTTTGGTCCAAACTGGGATTAAAAAGATGGCAAGAGAATCAAAGACCCAGTGAGTTACTGAGAATGACATGCAACCAGATGAGAGTGAGAGGCCAGGAATAGGATGATACTGAGATACATGGGATAAATCATGAAATCCAGGTTTTATTTAATAAGCACTCAGTGATAAAGAACATCTTAAAAGACCTGTCTCCAGAAACAAGGGAAGCAGGAGAGAAAGTGTGTGAATGGAATGTTGTGTGACATTTTCTGGGGAGATGTGAACATCTCAACCTCACAAATGAAATTGAGGATTGATGGAAGAAATGATTCCACAGATATCTGGCTGGATTTATTGGGGTTACTTATCAGGAGTATAGGTGACGGATTTCTTATGGTTGCATGGGTGTTATTACAGCTAAAATTTAGCTTTCTTTGAGGAAATGCAAAAAAAAAAGAATAAAATTCAGAGAACAGTAATATTGGAGACTTTGCTTTCCATACAGCTTCAGTGGCTCCTTTGGAATAGAGAATAATTCCCCAGAATTTTCAGTGTGGGCACGTTCAGAATGTAGCACTTGCTTTTAGTATAGTGGATTTAACTATTTTGCTGATATCAACAGATTATTTACCCTGGGGATGATTGGAATCATAATATGGGATAGACTGATTAAGCTAATGGTGTGGGGGATAAGTAGGAACAATATTAAAAAATGTGGGTATCAGTGGCAGCACAAAAGTAAGTAATACTAGCCAGGGGGCTGGAGAGATGGCTTAGCGGTTCAGCCCTTGCCTGTGAAGCCTAAGGACCCCCTTTCGAGAACCCAGGACCCAAGTTAGCCAGATGTACAAGGGGCGTGCACATCTGGAGTTCATTTGCAGTGGCTAGAGACCCCTGGCGTGCCCATACTCTCTCTCTCTTTCCCTGCCTCTTTCTCTCTCTCTCTCTCTCTCTCTCTGTTGCTCTCAAATAAATAAATAAAACAAAACAAAAAATAAATAAAAGAAAGTAAGTACTAGCTGGGGAAAGAAATTGGTCAACCCCCCCACTTCTATTTCTCTTCTTTTTGGCTGTTAGTAAGTATGAATATTTGCTTTGCTACAGGCCCACAGTGATGGGGTTCAGTGATCAGTGCTTAAACCCTCAGAACCCATGTGTCAAAATCAATGTCAGTGTTTTTGATTTGTGCTCTTTATACCCCATTAGTAACTTCTTACAATTTTTTTGAATCATGTAATACTTTCTAGTCTTTCTATGGTCTTATCATTGAGTCTATGTACTTGTTGATAGTTGAACGTTTTTCTGAGTTAGTTGTAGTAAGTTGGCTTTCAGACATTTTATAGATAGGAACGATCTGCAGTATACTAAATTTATGCTGGAGTACCTTGTGCTCAAGTGCAAGCCATTATAATGCACGGTGGTCATCAGAAAACGCAGGCAATAGTTCATGCCCACTGTCCTCAAAACCAATGCTTCAGAAAGGAAAGAGAGTAAAACTTCTTTCCCATGTGTGACCTCCGTGTGTGAGAGAAACAAAGAGAGAGAGACAGAGAGAGAGAGAGACACCCAGAGGGAAAGAGAGAGAACAACAGGGATACAGACAGAAACAAATGGACACAGAGTAGAGCCAGGGACTAATTTGGGTTGAAATGAATTGATACTTTAAGTACACATTTCTTATTCATCTATGTATAGGCCAGAAAATGGAAGGAATTGGGCTGGGGAGATGACACAGTGGTTAAAAGGGCTTTTTGCTTAAGCACAAGGGCCTGAGACCACCCAATTTTACTCCCCAGAATCCACATAACATGCTGTGTGTGGTTATGCACATTGTAACCCCAATTTGAGTGGGGGTAGAGCCCAGAGAATCACAGGTATACACTTACAATAAAAACACAATTTAAAGTGAGAACAAAGAAAGTTTTACTTTTATGTTTACTTAATTATCCAATGAAAGCATACCTACAAAGTAAAATTTATAAATTAGGGAGAATCCTAATTTTTCAGTAAGCATTGTGGGTACTTTTTTAACATATTACCTATGATTCCCTCCAACAACACAGAAGATTTTGGATTAATCATAAACCCAAAGTTAAGATTAGAATTTTCCATTTTTACACAAAAATCTTGTGTTTTGTTTATGGGGGAAAAAAGTCAGCATCAAAAGCTAGAACACTTTTTCATTTCAAATGCATGATGTTTACATATAAATGTATATATATTGAATTCATAGAGTAGCACGTAGCAGGAGATCACACAAGAGAGGATTTATTGGGCCCATTTTAAATAGGTTAACTTGTTGTTTTTTTTTTTTTTTGCCTACCTTCAAATGAGTGTCAAAAATGATCTGTAATTGATTTAGTCAGAGAAAATGACCTGGCTTGCTGAGGTCATCATATATAGGACACCTTCAACAGACCCCTTTTAATTAGGCTCTTCTGAAATCCGTACAACTATTAAGATCATGTCTCTGCATAATAAGCAAGGTCAAGTTACTTCACAGGATTGTTTGTCATATGTGTAAGGCTTCCCATTATCCACACATTCACATCTTCCGCTGAAGTTATGCCTCGGTAGTCTTTGTGCTTTGAAGGCAGCAGTGAAGAGATTGCAGTCACAGACCTAGTCAATTGACAAGGCCAGATTCTTCTTTTATTGTGTGTGTGTGTGTGTGTGTGTGTGTGTGTGTGTGTGTGTGTGTGTGTCTGTGTGTCTGTATGTCTGTGTGTGCATGTGCATATGTGGGCACACATGTACATGCGTACCATAGCAATTCAGAGGTCAATGGACAATATGAGTGATAAGTGTAGATCTTTCACTTCTACCTTATTTAAGATGGGGTCTCTTGTTGGTGACTTTTACAGATACCAGGCTGGTTGGCCCTTGATCTCTCCATGTCCCAACTCCCTGTAAGAGCTTTGAGACTACAGATGCTCACTACTGTCTCTTGCTTTGCCAGTGTCTGGGGATCTAAATTCAAGTCATCATGCTTGCATAGCAAACATTTTTCCCACGGAGCCGTTACTCCAGTGTTCCCCCTCCCCAGATTCTCATTGTTATATCATTAAAAATTAAATATATATATATATATATAAAACATTATCATAGTCATGCCAGTGCTAGCAAACTTTTATTTCAATGTGATATGCATACTTACTAGAAACAGTCATTTGAGGCAAGTCCTAATATTATACACAATTAGTACATAGAGTATTAAACCATGGAACTAGCTCAACATTTTATATCCAAGCCATATGAGAGTCCAAAGTCAAATATTTGCATAGCATGAAAGTTTATATTCAAAAGTAATTGCCCTATGTTGATACCAACACAAAATATAGTAGACTGAATGGTAAATTAGAGTTTTTAAACTGATTTCCTGTATTCAGACTTTATTAGATAAATTCAGCTCTCACTTTTGGGGACCTAACTTCTCCAGACAGTTACATAATATAGCACTGGAAATTGCAAAATGAGGTCATGGAGTTGCCTAAGGAAACTAAAGCTTGAAATTTTGAAATGAAAATTTGTTTCAGTTAAAGGAGCAAAAACAAACTGATATACAGTGTTGATATTTTGAGCAGAAACATAAGTTTAATAAGAATAACATATGCACACACATACATATATTTACTTATTCTTTATTTGTAGTATTACTGAATCATTTGTTAATAAAGAAGTTTTTAAATTTTTTTTGTGTTTTTTATTTGACTTTATTCATTTTTAATTAATTAGTTTTGTACTTGGTGAATACAGTCAAGTTGGTACCATTATTAGTCTCATCCATGTCCTATTCCCTCTGCTTGGCCCCTCCTTGTTGAGGTACATGTGCCATGCATTGTGGAGTTAGCCCACAATTATGGGTAGGAGAAATGTCTCTGCATATCATGACCCAACCTGTGGCTCTGACATTCTTTCTGCCCCCTTTTCCACAAAATTTCCCTGAGCCATGTTGGGTTCATTTTTGGTCTGCTTCAGTGATGATGTGTTGGGGGCTTTTTATATGGCTTACAAATGTATATAATACTCCTAAAAAAAATAAACTGCTTTATTTTTCCTAAAGTAGAGTGTAACAGTAAGTTGATAATTTTATTGTGGGATTGGAGATATTGACCAAGGAGCAATTTTAATCAATTGTATAAAGTATCTCAAGTTTAAAAAGTATATGAATCATATGCTATGACTGAACACTTAGTAGCTAAAAATTCCAGCACCTTTAAAGCCTTCTTGTCAATTTGAAAAGGATTTTTACACAATACTGAAACGAAATAATTTTAGCCAATTCTAAATACTAATGGATAATCCTGCAGATTTGGAGATATCAGAAGTCAGTCTAGCAATTATTGCTGCAAAATCTGTTTTTCTTAAAAAAAAATAATGATTCTGTGTATTCACAGTTGGGTAAGAAAGAGGAAATGTGTATGAAAGAAGATACAATGTGAGTTGTTCCTCCTAGCTTTAGAATTTCTATTGATAATAGTTAACACAATTATAGGCAATCAATTAATCACTTGGTGTGTTTTTACTTAGTACTGCTTTGATTTTAGAAATACAATTAGAGCTATACAAACATATGAAAATAAAACTAGATCAAGGAAAATGTTTCCTTTTCTGATTCATGGGTATAAAAGATTTGTCCTTTGAAATATTTTCTAACATATGTTGTCATAAAGATACAAAATAAATGATGGGTTAGAAATACATGAATAATGAATTTATCATTAGTCATCCATAATCATATAAGAAAACTAGTACCTTAAAACAACATTTAATATTTCACAAGAGTCATGGTAAGGAGTTGGCACAGTTTATCTAGATCTTCTGACTCAGGGCTTCTCACAAGGCAGCAATGAATGTTCAAACCAGGACTGAAATTATTTCAGTCTCAATAAGGTTGGAGGCAGTTGGCACTACTCCTATAGTCATTTATCCTGAGCTGGGTGAGGTTTAGTTTCTGGCTGATCATTGGCATTAGGCATTAGTTTTTTCCACATAGACTTGAGAGAGGAGCAAGAAAATGAGAGAGAGAAACTTGTGATCTAATGTCAGAAGAGAAATCCTGATTTCTGTCATATGTACACCAGATTGAGAGGAGGTAATGCAAAAGCATACACACCAGGAGTAGGATCATTGAAAACTATTTTAGGAAAGTATTTTTTTTTTGAACCTTCCAACAACTATCCCTGTATTCAAGTGCATTCGTAATGAAATTGTGATTTAATATCTCTTTCTTTTCTTCTTGCCTTTGTCCTATGGAATGCTTCCCTGATATAAAGTTACTTATCATCTTCTTTCCATGGCTGATTAAAATCTTCTTTCAGCTTTTATCCACTAATAGATTCATGTTGGTTTACTTATTTTATATGCAAGACCTTGCATAGTGCTTGGACAACAAATGAGCTCCCTCCAGGCAGCATTAATTCCCAAATCCCCATCAGCTGGGAACCTAGCATTCAGAACACCTAAGTTTATGGAGGACACCTGACTCAAACCACCACAACATCCTAGCATAACCTGTACACATTATGTTAATATGTGACATTGTTTATCAATGCACTTTCCACCACTGTGTGGTTTTTGGTTACTGGGCCAAAGCTAAAAAATTGAGACCAGCTCTAATTTTAACATTGGGTTATATACAGCTATTGCAATATGGATTTGAGATGCATCATTGCTTGCTTTGAGTAGTACTGTGTTAGCTGATACCAGATGTATCAAAACTGTAGGAAACTTGTCTCTGTTTTACACAGGAACTTTGCATGTTCCATACCATAGAGCTATGCAAGTGAACACACAATATTTATATATCTCAATTTCAGTTAAGGTTATATTATACAAGTACGAGCAACCTGCATTTTTGTATGCTTTTTTCCAGCAAGAGAATTCCACTTTCTTTGCACTATTCCAAACAAACAATTTATTATTATATAACAATTTATTATTCTATGTACTTTGGAATTCCTACCTGCTTGTGTTGATGTTAGATACTGTAAATTACATTTGGAAGCCACATATGTTATTGTACCTAAAACCAATGCCTCTATGTTCATCATCTTTAAGAATGATAATTGAACAATATATGTATGAATTTGGGTGTGGTTGCTCACACCATTACAGTCAGCCCTTGGGAGAGGTAGGATGATCACCGTGAGTTTGAGACCAGCCTGAGACTACATGGTGAATTCCAGGACAGCCTGGGCTAGAGTGAGACCCTACCTCCCAAAACAAACAAAACAAAATAAACAAACAATGTGTTTGAGAAGTATTAAGGCAGGTAAAGCTCTCTAAATATAAAATATTCCAAATTAATCTCCATAAATGAAATGGAGCTTTGAACTAGGATACTCGTGCCTTTTAAATTTTTTTTTAATTTTTAAATTTTATTTATTTATTTATTTATTTTGGTTTTTCAAGGTCTCACTGCAGCCCAGGCTGACCTGGAATTCGCTATGTTGTCTCAGGGTGGCCTCAAACTCACGGTGATCCTCCTACCTGTGCCTCCCAAGTGCTAGCATTAAAGGCATGCGCCACCACACCTGGCTTCACGTCTTTTTAAAGTAAATAGAAGTAAACAAGCTTTTCTCTAAAATATATACCAACTAAAGAGTGTTTGGTCATGGATAGTAAATACCCAGCATCATGCTACATTGCAAACCTTGGCATTATGTTAGCTTCAATTGAATTAAAAACATAACTTCATTGCATGTTGTGCTCTGATTTCAGACAGCTTCTGTACCAACCTTTCAACAATGTTTCAAGAATGTGATATTGCTATTGGAAACATTGATTTTTATGAGAATCCTGGTAGTATAAATTACAATAGAGCTTTCCTAAAGAAAGACACAGAAATCTTCCTGATATTTATTATTCCTATGATGATCACCATTCATCATTCTAAAACTGAACTATGAACGATAGAATCAGAAATTCATTTCTTACAATTTAGAGTTGGATGCATTATCCCTAAAGAAACTAGTAATAAAAAATGAAGCTTTACTTTACATACCTTAGGGTTAAATTTGACTTCCTTCTAAAATGTTTACTTATCATTTCTGGATATTTCCCAAAACTCATAAATACCCTTGAGTTCTATCCCAGTCCTTTATAGCTATAATTTCTTAATTTATGATATGAGCATGAAAAACTTAGTATTTATTGGAAAATTCTTATGGCAATGTCTTTGAAAGTAAAAAACTAATGTATTTGAAAATATATTGAGTCTTGGATTGTTCTCATAATTCAAGCTATTTATGTTAGTTGGCTTGATAGCTAAATCTAGTAAGGAAAAGATATAGACATATACCTTGAAATATTTTTATTAGAAATATTTATTTTATTGATATAATATACCCTTTCCTCAACTACTTATGTTGTTTTGCTTTCAGCTCATAGAAAATTCCGCTTCGTGGTTATTTATAAATAAAAATGATAGATAAGTTAACAGCTAGTTTAGGTAACACAATTATTTTTTTTTATTTTTTGGTTTTTTGAGGTAGTGTCTCAGTCTAGCCCAGGCTGACCTGAAATTCACTATGGAGTCTCAGGGTGGCCTCAAACTCATGGCAATCCTCCTACTTCTGCCTCCCGAGTGCTGGGATTAAAGGTGTGCACCACCATGCTCGGCTCTAGGTAATGCAATTATTAATAGCTGGAAAAGACACATATTTTAAACTTCCCTCTTACTAAAGCACTTCAGATGTGCTAACTCCAGTTTTTTTAAACCCACTAAGTAGTATTTTTTAGTGTATGAATTAACAACTTGAAAAAAACTGATTTTTTTTTATATTTTTATTTATTTATTTATTTATTTGAGAGAGACAGACACAGAGAGAAAGACAGATAGAGGGAGAGAGAGAGAATGGGCACGCCAGGGCCTCCAGCCTCTGCAAACGAACTCCAGACGCGTGCACCCCCTTGTGCATCTGGCTAACGTGGGACTTGGGGAACCGAGCCTCGAACCGGGGTCCTTGGGCTTCACAGGCAAGCGCTTAACCGCTACGCCATCTCTCCAGCCCAAAAACCTGATTTTTATTGAAGTGAAGCGTATTGTATTTATGGTAATTTACATGTATTTTGTGTCAGATACAAGAAGGTACAGGCATCAGGTGGTTTAATTGTAAATCAACAGTACAGTAACTGAGCCTCTAACTTCTAACAAACAAAGGTTTATAGGTAAATCTTGTATTGTATATAAGTGGATTGCATACTTAATATCTTCTTTCTGTGGTAGGGCCTTCTCAGCTGTGAAAGCAAAATTCTGACATGTTTCAAGCTGCATACAAATGTATACAAAATATCAACATTGTAATGAGAAACAACATTTTATATAGATTTGTGGGATATAATTTGCCCAGTAAAAGTTATTTTAGCAAAATGCTACTCACATTTTAGCAGAATGAATAGAAATTACATATAACTTAAAATTTACAATATTTAAGTTTATAATAAGAACATCCATAGAAATATATGAAATGATGAGGATATCTGAGAACTAAAATAATAATAGTAGGATCTTCTCCCTTTCAGGAAACATAAGCTTTGGCAATCCAGGGGAAATTTATATCTAATATGACTCTATATCTGGGTTTTATTTAGGTATAATATATACCTATATGAACATATAGCTTTATATAAACTCTGTTGAGACTATTGATATTTTACACATGCGTAATCTAATCCATGTATCTGTATCGCTCTATTAATAATAGAAGTTACTATTGTTTTCCACGAGTTACCAGTATGTGACCTTCCATGGAATATCAAATTACTTTCAATTACTATAATTTAAAGCTCCTGAGTCCCCAGGTTATTATGAGGATAGATATTTTGTATAAATATTGTAAAATTAACATTGCTATTATTTATTTAATTATTGGTTTTTATAAAGTAGGGTCTCACTCTAGCCAGGCACACATAGAACTTACTATGAAGTTCTAGGCTGGCCTTGAAATAACAATGATCTCTGCCTCCTGAGTCCTGGGATTAAAGGCATGAGCCACTATGATCAGCTAGCATGGCTTTTCTTAATTACTATTTTTATAACCACAGTGTATCTAAATTGAATACTAGGGGAGTGATTATTTTATGTAATGAATATCAACCAGCTTGCTCATAGCTATGCAGATCCTAAACAATGAACCTGGATTGAATTTGTTCTTTCAATCACTAAGCGATTTGTTCTGACATATGTATACAGTTTTATAGGTTTTTATGTTAAGGTGTTTGGTGGGGTCTTTTTTTTTTTTTTTTGAGGGTCCCTTGAGGAAGTACCTATGTTATATTTCTAAAAGTACCATCATTGCCAGTTTTTGAATTCTAAAGTTCCAGTTCTTCAGCAGACCCAGTGATATCAGATTAGTTCATACTAACCAAGCCCATATACAACCAGAATGCAAGCCTGTTGATATTGAATAATGTATACTTCAAAGTAGTCCCAAGTCCTAATGTCAGCCAGTTAGTTCATGCTTCACCTGGAGGAGGAGAAGTTCATGGGAGGCTAAATTGAACATTGTTGCAGTCCAGTTCATGTTGCTTGTAGAAATCACCCAACCAGAGCAGCTTCTGGGAAAAAGAGATTTATTTTGGCTTACAGGCTCAAGAGGAAGCTCCACGATGGCAGGGGCAAATGATGGCATGAGCAGAGGGTGGACATCACCCCCTGGCCAACATAAGGTGGACCACAGCAACGGGAGGGTGTGCCAAGCATTGGCAAGGGGAAACTGGCTATAAAGCCCATAAGTCCGCCCCCAACAATACACTCCCTCCAGGAGGCATTAATTCCCAAATATCAATCAGCTGGGGAGCTAACATTCAGAATACCTAAGTTTATGGGGGACACCTGAATCAAACCACCACAAACATTAACATATCTAATTCCCTTTAACCTTCATTTGCTCTGTGGCAGTGTTGAGGATACAGAGATCAATTCAATGCTGAGGTGATATACCATTATAAAATTATATAGTGAGAGGCAGAGCATAACTCAGTTCCTTTTGGCCTGGGGGACCCAGGAAAGCCTTCAAGGAGGAGGGGAGGCCTGGGCTAAGTGAGTCCCCACACATGAATACAATTTACTTAGGAGAGAGGAGAGCTTTCTTAATAGAATAACTGGTGTTATGGAAGCAGGAAATCAAGAACGCTTGTCTCAATGTGGAAACACAGACTTGTTTATGATAAAACACAGGGCTTTTTTTAAAATTTATTTTTTATTTATTTATTTGAGAGTGACAGAGAGAAAGAGGCAGATAGAGAGCGAGAGAGAGAATAGGCATGCCAGGGCTGCCAGCCACTGCAAACGAACTCCAGATGCATGCGCCCCTTGTGCATCTGGCTAACGAGGGTCCTGGGGAATCGAGCCTCGAACCGGGGTCCTTAGGCTTCATGGGCAAGTGCTTAACTGCTATGCCATCTCTCCAGCCCACACACGGTTTTTAAGGTAAACTGATGAACTAGATTTGAAAATTGCAGTCCATATCTGATTGATAAAAATCCTCACGGATAAAGAGGTTCAAGGGCTTTTCTTCTAAAGAATGGAGACCTTACTCAAGAAGCTGTGTACAGAAAAACAAAACAAAACAAACTACAACAACAACAACAACAAAATAAACCACTATGTGTATTTACAAGTGTGGTTTGGAAAATCTCTTTTAGTCTTTGCCTTGCATGGGACTCTCTTGCAAGGCTTATTAAACACAGAGTTTGTGAATCAGTAAATATAGGGTGTTCCCAATTAAAAAAGAAACCGTTTTAACAAGTGTCCAGGCGATATGGATGCTATCTTCAGGTCATATTTCTGTGGAAGATAGATTGTATATGATTGTGAGTGGACAAGGAGCCACAACAAAGAGAGGGCAGTGAAGAAAGCTAGAAGTGGGGAGGAGCAGAGATGGTTTGAAGCTATAGATGGAAACAAAATTCATAGTAGTGAGAAAAATAACTAGAAATATTGACAGGGATACAATGTTGCTTGGAAGGCACCTTGACCTAGAAATGGCATAGGAAGACAGTATATGAGGCGTTATTTGGACATCGTGGGTTCGTGGTCACAAGGATGCATTTGTGTCCAGAAGTTATAAAGGAGCTGACTGGTACTTCTATAGGCATTCATGAAAGATTTTCTGTGTCACCTCAGCCATGCGCAAAATAATAGGCAAGGAACTATGCAACAACTCACAAAGGAAAGGACTCCAGAGATGACACTGTTGAGAAGGTAAAACCTAAACCTATACTTTATTTAGAAAACCACTTCCTATCTACTGCTAACACAATTATGTCTTTGAATGATGTGATTTTTTTCTACTAAGTTATGAGCTTAGAGAAAATACTTTGAAATTAAAAATACTTTAGAAGGGCTGGAGAGATGGCTTAGCGGTTAAGCGCTTGCCTGTTAAGCCTAAGGACCCCGGTTCGAGGCTTGATTCCCCAGGTCCCACGTTAGCCAGATGCACAAGGGGGCACACGCGTCTGGAGTTCGTTTGCAGAGGCTGGAAGCCCTGGCGCACCCATTCTCTCTCTCTCCCTCTGTCTTTCTCTCTGTGTCTGTTGCTCTCAAATAAATAAATAAATAAATTAAAAAAATACTTTAGAATTGTACTTTGCATGCTAAATCTATGGTTATCAGTTTACATTTGTAATTTTATGACCAATCTCTTGTATAATCACCATAGAAACAAATACTGGTCAATTCTGTGTGTAATTAGGATATATAGATGAAGCTAGCTCAGATGGGAGAGCCCACCCTAGCTGAGGGCAGCACCGCCCGCTGGGCTGGGTATGTGGGCCATATACAGAGCAGAAAGCTAGCTGAGCCTGCAGCTCCCATTGCTCTGCTCTGCTTCCTCACTGTTGGGCTGAATGCGATGGGCTTCCGCCATCAAGCCATCCCTTCCATGATGGACTCAATTCTGGAGCTGTAAGCTGAAATTACCCCTATTTCCCTCAAACTGATTTCTGTCAGGTATTTGTCTTAGAAATGAGACAGTAACTGATATAGTATCCAGTGAAATAAATAAATGAATAAATAAATAAATGTATTTTCCTTCAGAGACTATCAGCCTCACCTCAGAAAGATTTTTCTCACAATTTACTTCAGTTCTTCAAACATTTAATAAGTATTAATACATTCCCCAAAGTCACTGTAGGGTATGCTAAGTAGTCCTTCCTTTTTTTTTTTTTTTTTTTTTGTTTTGTTTTTGTTTTAACTTGCATTTCAGCTGATTCATGGTTGTTGGAAAGCACTGCATCAGGACCCAAACTGAACACTTATTGGCTGTGTGATCTTTTTTAATCTATTTAAATTATAAGCCACCTAGATTCACCATCAAGAAAATGATGAAATATTGAAAGCTAAGAGCAGAGATACTGTTTAATAAGGCAACAGAGCTCTTTGCATGGGGTCAACTACCATAGGTGCTCAGTGAGTGTTAATTATATTGTTTCTTCACTGAGATCCTGGACAAACTTACCCAGTATGTGTTCTAAAACAATGTATAATTTTGGCAGCATAAAATCTCAATTATTGTCACCCTATAAAATCTACTACCACAACTACTCTTTTTATAATTTTAACACTTAACTTCTCAGGATTTTCCCACATATTGTTCCAAAGACCAGAATTCTGTAATACTGAACAATCCTTAAATCTGAGTTATATCACAGTCTCTGAATTCTACATAACAGGCTCAGCCTAGGGCCATATTCTAGTTACATAGTCATTATATGTTTTATTTTATTTTGTTATTTTTGAATTGAGAACATTTTTGTATGATCATATTCCAGATTGGTCATAGTGCCATTGGGTTATACTTTTATTTATTTATTTATTTATTCATTTATTTATTTATTTTTATTTATGAGAGAGTGAGGGAGAGAGAATTGGCAGGCCAGGGCCTCCAGCCACTGCAATCAAACTCCAGATACATGGGCTGTCTTGTGAACATTTATCACCTTGTGCATATGTCTTTCATGGATTCTGGGGAGCTGGCCTAGGTCCCTAGGCTTTGCAGGCAAGTGCCTCAACCACTAAGCCATCTCTCCAGGCTAGGGTTTCACTCTTATGTCCCCTCTCCCCTAACCTTATTCAAATAAAAGCCCTACACAGTGGGGGTATCAGTATTCACTGTGGAGTCATGAATGCACTAGTCAGTCTCTCTGGCGGAAATGCTTTAGTGTACACTGCCCTATCCTGTGGCTCTTACAGTCATTTCATCCCCTCTTCCTCCATATTCTCTGGGCCTTAGAAGGTGTGTTGTAAATCCCCTTAAGTGCTGAACTTTCAGAAGACTCTGATTTTTTTTTTTCTTTTATTAGATGTGTGTCCCTTACTGTCTATTACCATCTCTCTGGAGGAGGTTTTCAGTCTAGCAATGAGAGCAGCACTCATGTTTAATCTGTCATTCCTTCCGTAATATTTCTTTGGCCTTCATTGATGTGATAGAGATGACTTGCCTCGGGCTAGGAAGTTGGCATTCTTTTCTTGTGGTAATGACGTGTCTTGGGTCTTTTTGGTATTTGCTGCCATCTACAAAGAGTAAATTCTTTAACCAAGAGTGAGAGCAACATGGATCAAAGGAGATAAACATAGACATTTAGAAGACGTTTTGATGTCCATAATGTCAAATGACATCTTTTGGCCAAAGAACAGTGGGAAGCTACCCTAAAGGGTCTGTGACCTTCCCATATGTGTTTGTTGATCATCTTTGCCAGCATGATTTGTCAAATGACTCTGAGTTCAGACAAGGCTTAGATTTGATTTATTTTTCATTATTTCCTCAATGAAGAGCACAGTGCCTCAGTTCCATTTCATACTCAATCTCTCTTGTAGGAAGGAGTTACTTTTATGGATTGATCGGCTATATGTATGACTCTGTGTGTATGATATATATCGTTTTTGTGTGCACACATGTCAATATCAGGAAAACTTTGGGTACTAGTCATTGCTTTCCACTTTGCTTGAGACAGGGTTTCTTGTTGTTCACATTGTTCACCACTGTATTTGCCAGGCTAGCTAGCCTGTGAGTTATGAGTGATTCTCTGTCTGCTTCCCTATGCCCTAAGCATGCTGGGATTTCAGACACTGGTGGAACTGCATCTGGATTTATGTGAGATCTTTAGATGAGATCCTCATGTGGAATCTGATTGTTTCATTTTAGGTGCTCTTTCTTGTGAGGCAAGCACTTTATCCACTTAACTATTGCCCCAGCTCAAGAAGGAATTGATTTTAAAGGTTGAGGAAAATTCAGATTTAGAATAGTCTATGTTCAACCTAAAGAAATAGAAAGGAACCTGCCATTAAAAAAAAAAAATAAACAATGACTAAACTGGGCTCCTTTTGGCTTCCCTAGGTAAGATTTTAAAAACTGGCTTGTGTATTTCCTGCTACTTCTTTTCCTCCCAAGAAACATACCCTGTAAAGTTGCCAAGAAAATACTAGCAACTTGGGACTAGGAGAAAAGGGAGACACCTCGTTAAGAAACTCAGCATTATTATTTGGAAGTTTTCCTCAATTAGCCTGTTTTGTGATTAAAGATTGTTTCCATTAAGCATTATGTGGAACACAATGTTTTGAAAAATAAATTTTGTCTCCTGTGATTTCCTGTGCTGTGAACCTATACTCAATCAGATGTTATATAAAAATAAACACTATTGATTGTATTTTAGTATATTTGAATGGCTTATTCATGCTAGGGATCCATGTGTGATAAATGTTTCAAAGTGATGTATTCATTGCACAATGGTTTAGGGACAAGGATTTTAATTTGAAGTATTGGCGATATTTCCTCAGAAGATAAATTCAATGTATTGTTTGTTGTCTATTAAATCTTCTTACATTTTTCCTTCCTATGAACTAGAAACCTTAGTATATATAGGAAAGAAATGCTTCAAGATGAGATCACACACAGTTGAAGGCTTTTCTGCCTTTAAGTGGTTGTCTCATTAGTGATGGATGATAGAATAGAAAGTACATGAGACTTGAGGTCATAGCACTCGGGGTTTCAAAGCTTTACCCAACATTTACCAGCTGTGTGAGCTTGGGAATGTAATTCATTATTTTGTTCATTTCAGCATCTTATAAAGATTCATTGTGCAAACACCATTTCCTTGAGCTATGCTTTCAAAGCAAAACATTTATATAAAAATAAGAAATATTCTCTCATATACACACTGAGCCTCAGCTTTTTCATGTCAGGATGCAATCTCATGCTTTATTTATTAATTCAATCAGTCCTGCCTTCAACAAGTACTAGCTGAACTCACTTTGTGATAAGCAGTGCTCATGGCAAATGCTCACCTCCTGCTGGACTTTGATAGCATTATTTTTACACATTGCTGCTTTTGGATTGGGAGCAGGATTACAACTTTCAGCCACTGCTAGTCTCTGTGCATTACCATCCTTCTGGATCCACTAACCTCCCCAATCCTCTATGAATGGGCCCTTTGTTATACACTATTCTGTAAGTTCTTTAAGTTTGCCCTTTTTTTTGCCCCAGGGGAACCTTGATTAATTTAAAGAAAATCATTCTGATTTTTTAAATATTTTATTTATTTATGAGAGAGGGGAGGGGCAAGTGAGAGATAGAGAGAGAGAAAGAGAGAGAGAACGGGTGCATCAGGACCTCCAGCCACTGCAATCAAGCTCCACATGCGCCATGTGTTGTATAACTAGTTTGTGTGGGTACTG
Organism: Jaculus jaculus; assembly: GCF_020740685.1. Lineage (NCBI taxonomy): Eukaryota > Metazoa > Chordata > Mammalia > Rodentia > Dipodidae > Jaculus > Jaculus jaculus. Next base: position 125,150,081 of record NC_059107.1, on the reverse strand, counting down.
AGTAATTGAACTTGGGTCCTTAGGCTTTTCAGGGAAGCGCCTTAACTGTTAAGACATCTCTCCAGCCCTATTCTGATGTTTTGATAGTTGATGTTTAGGTTAAGTTTGAGAGTTAAATAGCTAGAAAGGTATTTGAGGAATATGCTTACAGAATATCATGAAGAGGCAAAGGCCTTGGGATAGAAGTTAAAATTATTAAATTATTAAAATGCATTTCAATTGCTTATTAATTAATATATTTATTTATAATTTATTCATTTATTTTTAGGATAGTAATAGGGTCAGTGTGATTGATATGACACACGTTGGCACAAGAGAGAGGGAACATTACAAAAGATGGCATCAGAAAAATGGCCAAAATGAAGACTCCACTGAGTAAGGGAGGACATAATAATAAACTTTAGTTTAATTTCAAGATTGTTAAGAAAAAAAAAATGAAGGATTTTGGATAAGAATGTAAACTAATCAATTTGGCATTTGAAGTACAGCATTCTGCTTGCTATGTGGACAATATATTGGTGGTATGGGACATAAGAACAGAGTTAATGTCAGCAATTCACAAGCTATTTCTTTATATTAATGGAGTTCTATTGTTGAAATGGTCCAGCAGATTTGGCTGTGCATGCCAAGGGTCAATAGTAATGTGAAGTAGTAATATTAAGCTTCTTTTTATATATTTTCTTCCATTTTAATATATTATTCATTTTTGATATTTTCATACATGTATAATGTCATGAAACTTAAGCTGTAATTTTGAACACAGTCACAGTAGGATTTGTTGCTAGAGGTGAACCTTGGAGAGCTCAGGGACTAGAAGACATTTACAAGAAGGCCATCACTGGGATGTGAATATTGTTTGGAAAAGCTGATGTTGAAACAAGGTTTGATTTTGCAACAATTTAATAATATTTTAGCTTAATATGCATTCATATGAAGACTGAGGAGGCAATATTAATGGCAGAGAATAATGTATAAATTCAGCATTAGTGAGCATACACAGTATTTATAACCATAGTACTAAAAAGCAATAGAATGAAAGTCAATCACTGAATCAAGAAAATAAAAGTATTGTGAAAAGAATGGAGTGGTCAGTCACATCAAGTGTAGCTTGGTGATAAAAATATTGCTAAGAGAACATTGGCAATTAGATTTAAGTAATAAGATGTAATGGGAAACCATGACAACAGATGTCTTAGTAATGTAGTGGGAACTATATCAAGGGAGAATTGGAGAAAGTGAGAATTGGAGGAATATTTTAATAAAATAGATAATCTTAATTTTAAAGTGTATTATAAAAATGTTTTTATTGTAAATACAACCATTCAACAAAGGGTCATTTTATTTTACTATTGTAAATTAACTCCACTGATATTAGTAGTTTTCATAGATTTTTTCAGTGAACTCTAATATACTCTATATCACAATATAACTTTTCCAACAAACACCTAATGTATTCCTAAAGTATAAATATGCTTGTATAAGTTTACTAGCACTGTAAAGCACTACTATATCAAAATATAATAGAATATACTACATGCCCTAAATAACTGAATTTTTATAATTTATGCATCTCTGTGCGTATTCTTAACCCAGCAATGTTTTGATGGACAAAATGGATAGATGGCAAAACACAGAAAGGACTACCTTGAAAGACAAGAGTCCTCAGAGGATTGAGGTTTGGGTAAAGGGGACAAAACATGGTAGTGTTGAAGGAATATGATCAAATCACTGTATGTTCATATATATTAATATTCAATAAAATTTTAAGACGTTAAAATTTAAATTTTTTTGTTTATGATTTATTTATTTGAGAGTGACAGACAGAGAAAGAGGCAAATAGAAAGAGACAGAGAATGGGTGCACCAGGGCCTCCAGCCACTATAAATGAACTCCAGATGCATGCGCTCCCCCTTGCATCTGGCTAACGTGGGTCCTGGGGAATCAAACCTCGAACCAGGGTCCTAAGGCTTCAGAGGTAAGCGCTTAACTGCTAAGCCATCTCTCCAGCCCCCAAGACTCTTTAAGATTTATTATATTCTCCATTGTTTTTATTCTGTGGCAGGCTATTATAATACTTGAAGGAGATTTCATAAATCTATCTTAAATCTAGAATGGGAAGAGAAAAGGGGATTTTCATAAAAGGATGCTGGTTTGGGGGGATGTCTGAATTTATACTATAATCTACATAGACAAGGCATCTATTATTGAGACAATTTTTTCCTTAGTAAGAGTTCCTTGGGGTTACTTTTTCATTTGTTACCCTAAATAGAATAAATGTGAAGAAGTCGGTCATCCACTAAATCCCTCCCTGTAGCTTCTTTAGAAGGAACATTTATTATGTCATCAATTTTTGCTCTCCTGTCTTTCATATTTCCACCACACACCCAGTATCATGTTGTGTGGCTAAATATCCTCATTTTTGTTATGCTAGGTAAAAATATGTTGCACAGGTTCTCTAATGGTATCTGTGTATTGAATGTTTCTTTGTTTCTCAATATAGACTGTCATAATTCTTTGTTATTCCCTTACTGAGCTACATTTTCCCACATCCTTCATACAAACCCATCTCTTCAACAGGATGAAGAAAGGTAAGAAGTGACCTGTATCATAAGAATGTTTTGCATTCTCTCTCTCTCCCTCTATCTGTCTTTCTCTCTATGTCTGTCGCTCTCAAATAAATAAATAAAAAAAATTAACAACAAAATAAATTTTAAAAAATGGGCTGGAGAGATGGCTTAGCGGTTAAGCGCTTGCCTGTGAAGCCTAAGGACCCCGGTTCGAGGCTCGGTTCCCCAGGTCCCACGTTAGCCAGATGCACAAGGGGGCGCATGCATCTGGAGTTTGTTTGCAGTGGCTGGAAGCCCTGGCACACCCATTCTCTCTCTCTCCCTCTATCTGTCTTTCTCTCTATGTCTGTCGCTCTCAAATAAATAAATAAATAAAAAATTAACAACAACAAAAAAAGAATGTTTTGAACAAAACGGTTTTCATTGTAACCCTAACAGCATTTGAGGCGATAGGTTTGTGTGTGTTTGTGTATGTGTGTGTGTGTGTTTTGTGTTCACATGTGTGGCTATTTTGTCTCGTGTTTTTAGGAATGGGAAGTATTTTACAAATTAAATCCATTGTCAAAATTAAAATTTTGTGAGATTTTGAAATCTGGAATTTTAGATTTTTTTTTTCTGAAAAAGGTATATAATTGGTGTTCATAACACCTAGCTTCTGTAATTTAATAGTTTAAAGTAACAGGTTAACACCTCTACAGATTATCATAACATTATTCATCTCTCCCTTTATAATAAATTTGATGACATAATCATTATTTTGGCAGTACCTTCTGTGATTTTTTAAATTTAAGTTTGGAAATTAGTCTATAAAAATAGCTAATCTACCTATATTTTCTTAAAATTTCTACATATGGGAATAGATTGTAATATTGAAATTTTGTGGGTTAAGCATTTCTCATGGGTTTAATATTCTTGAAAAGAATATGTTACTTGTAGTTTTTTTCTTTTTCTTTTCTGTATTCCCTTAGCTCTTTTAGGTGAAGTAGCTGTGTTCTTGTCTAGAGCCATTCCCTTTACATATTTTAATAACAATTAGCCTGTTTACATTAACTTTTCATTTTACAGACTGCACATTTGGAGAACATATCTAGGTCTTTGCAGATAGATTTTTGTTTTAGATCTTTTCTTTCATATTATCACAAAGTAGATTTTAAAAAGTAATTGAAGTACCCTAACTTTTCACCTAATGAGTGTATTATTCTGTGGGGTTGGAGAATGTATTGTTCTGTGGTGTGCTATTGAGTAGAATTTTACAATCAAAACGTCTCCCCTTTTCAGGATATCGAATCTCTAACAGGAGGGCTGGCTGGTGCTAAGGGGGCTGATCCACCGGTAAGTTAGATTCTTCATTAAATATGTGTTGCATTTAATTGTGAAAAAAAATCATCAAAAAGTTGCTGCAGATATATGCTTTCTGAAATATAGCTGTTGAATAACTAATATAAAAGCATGAACTTATTTTTATGGGTAGTCTAATGTTTAACAGTTGTGATTACGCACAAAATTTTTTTCCACTTGAACTTTTAGCATAGAAAGGGTTGTGGATATAGATCACTGATAAAGTGCTTACCTCGCAGGCATAATTCCGTAGGTTCAAACCATAGTACTGAAGGAGAGGAAACAGGAATAAAAGCTTCATTACAATATTTCTTCTTTATTAGTGGAATGCTCCAACATGAGAATTTTTCATCCTATACATGAGTATAGGTTTTGCATTAAACAGTGTTTTATTTTTAGATGGAAAAACATACCCATGCAATAATCTTGTACTAATTATTGATTATTTTGGATTTTTTTCCGATTCAATGCAGAAAACTTAGAAAATTAGAGGGAGAAATTGTTCTCAAGTTTTTAAGGATTATTTTAAGTACTAAAAAAGAGCTTGTTTTGCTTTGGAACATTGTAGTTTTTTCAGTGCATTTGATTTCATAGAAGACTAATTAAGACGGCATTTCAGTGGCCAGACTGGGGACACAAGATGAGTTCAAGGTGTGCGGCTGAAGTAATAAGACAGCTTCAGTTACTTAACAAACAGTCAATGAATACATGTCTGTATTCTTGTTTTCACTTATCACAGTTAGATTTAAGGGGGAACAAATAACTCAGTTTTATCAGTGATCATTCCATTAAAACACTGTGAAGTGTTAAACGTATAACTGTTGATTGCAGCTTTCTCCTGTCTCCATGTTGTGTGCGTCATATAGAATATTCACCTCACCCTTAAAGAATAGCTAAGCAACATGAAGCATTTTGTCTTTTTTATGCTCATCTTCAGAATTTATACAGGAATATGCATTGGTTTCAGTTATCTACTTAATGTAATCCCGTACACCAGTTACATTGAAAAAAAAAAAAATAGGTAAAAGGAATGTAAGTGAACCCAGAAAGCACAATGGCATGAAGAATGGACAGCTTTGTGTTTATTGTAGGCAAGTATACATGTGATGTGATTTCATCTGGCACCTTTTACTGTGAATGTACTTAGCATTTGACTTATATTGGGAGAAAAATCAATCTTCTTTAGAATACTACCCTCATCTGCTTACTAATTCCTGCAAAAATGCTGCAGTTAGAGATAAACTGGTTTTATTAAAGGATTTGTTCCTTGTTTAAAATAAAACTAAGTGCTTCTCTTCTGCAATTGGTGACAGGTTATCTGCCACTTGCATATTAACATGAATTAGTTCATCTTTGAACATGAATTAGTTCATTTGAGAAAGTATGATCCCCAAACATAGAATATTGAGTGTTAAACATTTTTTCTAGGTATAGGAGAGGTTACAGGAAGGAGGGATGATGTTTTATATTCAAACTTAATCAACTTATTCTCTACAGACAAAAGCATAATTACTAGGTATTTATGAACATTCTCTATATTTTTATGTAAAAGTAATTCATAAAACTGAAGTTACAGGTGGTTTACTCTGATAATATTTTATAATTATTTTTACATTTTATAAAGTTCTATGACTATGCTATATGCTACAACTCCTCAAAAAATGGAAACAATTTGGAATTTTTAGAGATTCTAAGGATATAGGGAATGTGAGAATTCATTAGCATGTAATATTTCACTATGTCCCAGAGCTAAATATTTATCAGAAGCTCACTGCTAGAAACTAAGTAGTAGGGCCATATTTAGCTACCTCTAAATTGTATGTAAAGTGATCTAAGCATGAAAATGAAATGATCATGGTGACTGGGATTACTTCAGTCATTCCAGAATAGAGTTTTGGTCTAGTGGTAGAGTATCTTCCTACTATGACTGAGGGCCAGGGTTTGATCAATAGGCCCACAAAACCAAACCAAAGCAAAAAGTCAAAAATGAGTCAGATAAAATTACAAATATTTAAAATCCAACTGAAGTTTTATGCCATTTTTACTTCACTTAGAAAATGCCATAATAAGCCGAGCATGGTGATGCATGCCTTTAATCCCAGCACTCAGGATACAGAGGTAGGAGGATCTCTGTGAGGTTGAGGCCAGCCTGAGACTACATAGGGAATTCTAGGTCATCCTGCGCTAGAGCAAGACCCTATTTTGTAAGGCATAAAAAAAATAAAAAATGGGGATAGAGAGATTGCTTAGTGGTTAACGCATTTGCCTACAAAGCCAAAGGACTTTGGTTTAATTCCTCAGGACCCACGTAAGCCAGATGTACAAGGTGGCGGCAAGGGGGCGCATGTATCTGGAGTTCGTTTGCAGCGGCTGGAGGCCCTGGCATGCCCATTCTCTCCCTCCCCTGCTCTCTCTCACTCTCTTAAATAAATAAATATTTTTTGAAGTATAAATGCCATAATAAATCATTAAAATACTGTTTTCCATTTCTAATGTTGCATATCTTATAGCAATGTTTATAATATACTAAGTATAATTATAATTATATAATTGCACTTAATTCTATGATAAAAATTTCAATAGCAAGAAATTAAAAGTCCTTTATTTTTTTTTTTAACTGAGCAGAATACATGATGTATTGAATGAATGTGCTCTCACAAGGATGCATAACTATGCAGTGTTATTCTCACCAGTGAAAAAAGACACTCAGAAAATGAAATTTTGGTGTAGGTATATTTAAGTATCATTTCAAAATAATTTAGAAGATACGTTGTTAATTTTTTTTTCAAATAGACAGACACGCTAAATGATTGTCTCAAATTTTAATGAATTATAAATAAGTTTGCCTGTCTGCTAAGCATAAATTTGTGTGACTATGGGACTATTTTGAATTAGTATGAGTATTTGTTACCTCTGTGTATACAACCAAATACAGGTTAAAATATCCACTAAAGGAATTTCATTCATATTTGACATACTCAGGTTTTGCCTCATTCTCAGATATTACAAGATAACAAGCATGTGTACAACATACACATGATGATAAGTATTCTAAGTCATCCATATAAAGTTTAGAGTAATGAAAAGGATGCAGGTAGATTACATTAAACACCATGCAGTTTGTGTAAAGAGTTTGAACAGCTGAAGATGCATTATAGTTTTCTTAGAACGAATCTCCCACGAGTAATGAAGGCAAGACTGTAAACTCCTTTCCTATTTTTTAAATATTAAAAAAAAAATACAAGGCAAAAAACCATAGCGACTGGAATGAGTCAGCATGGCCCAGGTGAGCACACTGTCAACTATCCTCTAAATTGGCCAGGGTAAAGTACAGGAATCCTATTTCAAATAGCCAGGGATGTTTGGGTAAAACTTGTGAATCCTATTCTAAATCTGTAAAGCAGGATTATACTGCTAGAAAGCTCTGGTATGAATTTTCCTGTGTCTTCCAGCAGTGTAGAAATCATTGTCCTGTGTAGAGTTCATGAGCTGGTGGTGTAAAGATTTTGGCCAGTCCTTAGACTAACACTAGGATTTCTCCTAATATGTTGACTAGACCTAGGTCTATAGGCAGTTTCGGTAGGTCAACTTGGCCATTTAAGTTTGGTATATATAGTTAAGTAGAATAATATATAAGACAAAATGTTCCTTTTTATCATTTGACTTAAAGAAATATTCTGCTTCAAACCTGCTTATTTATTTATCATTCTTCATGTTTCCTGTGGTCAGCATAATTAAATATAATAAAGAGTACTATATGCCAATTAGATTACATGAAGCCCCTTCTAGGACATGATTTGTTGAAACATACACCGGGCAATTAAGAAAAGTGTGGGGCTAAAGAGATGAATTAGCAGTTAAGGCTCCTTCATGCAAAGCCTAAGAACCCAGGTTTGATTTTCCAATGTCCACATGAGCCAGATGCATAAAGCAGCACAAATGCCTGGAGTTGCGCATTTGCAGTGTCTGGAGGCTACCTATTTTGTTCTTTCTCTTTGTCTACCTCTTCCTCTCTCTTACTACCCCCTCTCTTTCAAAAAATGAATAATTAATTAAATATTAAAAGAAAGAAAAAGAAAAGTTTCATTCAAATTCCACTTTAGTAAGGGTTTAAATCAGTCTCATTGCTTCGCACTGAAATTACAGAATGTATTAGACTGGAAACATGATCTTTCCTTGGTTCTCAATTTTCTCTTCGAGTAGACAAATTTATACATTTCTGGCTATCAAACAAAGCATTTAAAATTGTTCTAAGTTTATGTAATACTAATTGATCTCTTTATTCTTGGAGTGTGATGAATCAGTGAGTTCTCATCCAATTCCTCCTGGGTTGATGCACACACTGTCCCGAACATTCTTTCATTCCATTAATTTTTTCCCTACTGAAGAACAGGAATTGTGTATTCTGTATTTTTGTGCTTTGTGCGCTCATTATATGGCTTCTGAATGGGGATTGTTTGAGTAACAAAATGCAGGTTAAAAATATATCAACTTTCTGTGTGTGTTGTTTATACTGGAGTCAATATTCTTTCAAGTTGTAAATTAACTTAAAATTTACAATGCACCCACCCTGATTTTAAAGCTGATAAGTTAAAAATACTATTTTTTTTACCTAAATCGGTGGTTTTAAAGATATTAGAAGTCTTATGATATAGAGAGTTCAAGAAGAATAGAGTGTCATTTGTCAAAGCAAAATGAAGATAAATGGTGGTTTAAGTGAGAATGACATTAATAGAATAATCAGTGTAAAATCATGTTCTAACAGGTCCAAAAAAAAAGAAAAAAGGAGACATGTCTTGTCTCCATCAAATTGGTAAAGATACTTGTGTATCCAAATAAATATTTGACAAACACATTGACAATCCAATGGAATGTAAGCCATTGTGAGATAAACCTAAATTTTGACTTTCTATAGAGTTCTCTCTGATTCTCCCTCTATAGTTTTTCTCATATCATCCAATAGCTACTTCATGCATACTCTTTCCAAGAGCCAAAGCGTCACAGAATTTTATGCAGGCAATATCTTCACAATCACTCTGGAATACAGCCTCTTTTTACCAGTCCTATAACACAACTTCTGGGTCAAACCCACATTCCTTTCTCACCTCTTCATTTCCAGTCAATCTACTAGGAAGGCTTTTTAAAAATATAAGTCAGATAGTGTCTCATTTTAACTAAAGTTGTGGATTCCCATAAGTACAGAATCCCCAAAGCCCAGAGAGTAAATTTTTTTTTTTTTTTTTTTAGTTTTTTTCGAGGTAAGGTTTCACTCTGGTCCAGGCTGACCTGGAATTCACTATGGAGTCTCAGGGTGGCCTCAAACTCATGGCGATCCTCCTACCTCTGCCTCCTGAATGCTGAGATTAAAGTCATGCGCCACCACGCCTGGCTCCCAGAGAGTAATTTTTAAGAAACTTTATGACTTTACTCCATTATTGATTTCAGAAAGTCATCCCCTGCCTTTCTTTTCAGAGACCTGTTCCCTTTGTCTACCACTTTGCCACCCTCTTACCCGACAAGCATAATTCCAGAAAGAACAAAACACTAGCTCTTGTTCTATCTCCTTCCATGCCTCTGGCTTATTATCTCGCTTGTTCTAAGTGTCTGTACAAATTTCACTTTGGAGAGTGCTACCTCATGAGCACCTAATGATCTTTCCCCTATCCTTACACTGTTTGTTTTCTTCTTCTCAAATATACATTCTTAGGGTTAAATATTTTCCTTGTTTAATTCATTATTATAGTGCAAAGATATATTATGATAATTGACATAGGAATTCTCAATGAATATTTGTTAACTATACAAATATTATCACCCACATGTTTAAATCACATTCATATTCTTAAAATTATTCAAACTACACAAGTTAACTATGTAGGGAGAGAGACTAGAGCTGTTACTATTGTCTAGAATGATGTTTAAAGAGTTAATTTCTGGCTGAGGGAGGGATAATAAGGATGATAATCAAGGTTAAACCATCTTTAAGGACAGGGATATTCAAGTTTTATATGGATGAGAGAAATAGAACTCAAAAAAAAAAAAAATCAGGTTGTTAGCTTTGTAGTCAATTGCCTTAACTGCTGAGCCATCTCTTCAGCCCCCATAAAAGACTGTTCACACATAACTTTAAATTTTATTTTGTTTCAATTTTATGCATAATATAACAAGTTATACTCTTCTGTCCCTCCACTCAAGTTCCTCGTATCCTGGAGCCCTCCACAGTAGGATTATGGTATTCACTATGGAGTCATGAAAACCTCAGTCCTTCCCTGTGGAAGGTATTCCTACCTACTCTGTGGCTCTTACAAGCTTTCCACCCCCTCTTCTGCAATGTTTCCTGAGCCATGGAAGGCCTGTTGGAAGTCTCATTTAGTATTGAATTCTCTGTAACCTCTGGATTTCTGCTTTAATAAGTTTTGTTTGATGACCATATCTATCACCACCTCCCTAGAACTGGCAGTCAGCCTAGCCATAAAAGCACAGCATTCATTTCAATGCCTAGTTCCTAGGAGGCCCTCAATGGATGCTTACTACAAGGCCAGAAGTAATAGATATTCCTTCAAATGGTAAAACCATAATCCACTTATTGAAAACTACAAATAATGTGAGAAAAAAATGTGAAACGAGAATCTCATTGCTTCAGTTAAAACCCTACATTAGTTACTTTGGCAGTTTTGTCCAAATACCTGAAAGAAGAATTAAAAACAAGAAAGGTTTATTTTAGCTCATGGTTTCAGAGGGTTCAGTCCATGGCTTGTTGGGCCCCGGAACTTAGGCGAGAGTACTGTGGAGGCAGCAGAGTGTAGCAGAAGAGCGTGAATGGGAGGCAGAGTGCATGGGGATGCTGCCGGTAGAAACATCAGTGTCACAGCTCTGGTGACCTTCTTCCCCCAGTTACATCAAAAATCCCAAATTTTCTACCACCTTTCAAGTAGTCTAATCAGCTGGGGATCAAACCTTCCACATGTGAGCTTGTGGAAACATTTCATAGTCAAACCATAATTAGGTTCAAATTCTATAACATTGCCAATAATTATCTCTGCTTTTTCTGGAGAAATCTTAAACCATAGGCTTAATATGTAGTAGCAATAATAATTAAGTAACATTAGCTCTCCTACTGTGAGCCACCACAATAAGCTTCTCTAACAGAAGGCCAGAAAACACTTGTAACATAGACTTGTCACCTGGTCTACAGAGCTTCAAAGGCTTTACTCTCAATAATAGAGATAAAAGCATGCTTCAATTATACAGAATGTCAGTGGCTTCCAGGGTGTGACTCATGGGACCACAGTGGTATTTTCATGCTTGTATATTAATTAGAGAAAAATAGTAGGTGACTCCAAGGGATAGCCTTAAAACAATGAGTAGGGAGATGTGTGACCATTGAATTAAATATTGCTTTCTTATCTAGTAAATTGTGAAGGTAGGTTCCTGGTTGGAGCATAAGAACTGGGATGCACATTCAAAGAGGGCTGCAGAGAACGTTGAAAGTGATCATGCATGACATCAGTGGACTGGCAGTTGGTAGCAGGGGCTTAGCTGTGGCAGCTTGTTCACTGGGCAGGCTTTCAATTTTCCTTGTCCAAAGTCCCTTGTTCTTCCCTGTTTCTCTGTCTCTCCATCTTTCTCTATTCTCTCTCTCTCCCTGTACCAACCCATTCCTGATTATGAAATGAGCAGCTCTGTTCCAGTACTTCCATCATGCTCTGCCTAACCACAGGCCCACAGTAATGGGGCAAAGTAAATAAACATTGAAAATTCTAAAACTTTGAGTCAAAGTAACTAATTATTCATTGTTTTTCTCAGGAATTCGAATTCGGTCACACTGATGGCATAGGTGCCTAACACACATGGTGCTCCCATTGGAAAACTTCCACAGACTCCTCTATTACTACCCCAATTTATAAAACTAGGATTTAATTGCCTGACACATAGCCACTAGAAGTCTTATAATACTGGATATTCTCTTTGGTAAGCTCGTTCATATTCCTGACTCAATCAGGAGTAATAATGTATGAAGCAAAGGGAAAATATGTGAAGAAAAGATAAATTCTTTGTTTCCTGAACAAATTCCCTCAGTTGTGAGTTAAATACTCACAGAAGCTCTGAGCTAAATAAATTAAAGCTTTTATAGTGGACAGAACTGTACAGTTTTAGTCTGAAAATAGTATGACTGTCCCAAATGAGATTTTGTCCTTAAAATTCTATGTGATCATGAAGTTAATATGAACATAATCAAACCTAGGTCCTGACACTGAGAGGACACACATAAGAAAGCATGTCTAAAGACAAGACGAATGAAAACAAGTTGGTTCTTATTTGACATCTATTTGACTTGTTGTCATTACTTGTTAGAACTGAATACAATTCAGTCAATATATTTTCTTGCATGAGGAAAACTACATGCCAATTTTAGTTATCAATGATGAGGAAGTGGAAAAGGGGGAATAGTCTCAGTGTGGGCTTTAATATGGCCATCATTAATAATGATGACACTAATAATGGAAGATTGCCATGGGTTCAAGGTCAGGCTAGGCAAGAAAGCATGTACCAATACTGCCAAAGCTACATAGAAGGATTCTGTTTCCAATATGGTAGAAATGGACAAGAGTGTATACCAGTTGCACTTTATATGAAGCTTCCACCTGATTTGTCCAATAACACTTGACATATTGAGTAAAGGTTTGGACTCTGGAATGGTTGCTTCAATACTTTTTTTTTATGTACATCTCTTTTTTTGTTTATTTTTATTTATTTGAGAGTGACAGACAGAGAGAGAAAGAGGGAGAGAGAGAGAGAGAGAGAGAGAGAGAGAGAGAGAGAGAGAGAGAGAGAGAGAATGGGCGTGCCAGAGCTTCCAGCCACTGCAAATGAACTCCAGATGCAGGCACCCCCTTGTGCATCTAGCTAACATGGGTCCTGGGGAATCGAGCCTTGAACCTGGGTCCTTAGGCTTCACAGGCAGGCACTTAACCGCTAAGCCTTCTCTCCAGCCCTTCAAATAAATTTTTGACTCTGCTTAGTAGGTATGTCTAACAATGAATGGTTTAGGTTTTATTCTTGTGCCTCTTTCCTAAACAATGTTATGAGGATAAAAACAGAATCTCTTTAACAAGGTCATATTTTATTTAATGAGTTAACACATATAGAATGCTCTGAATGATGCTGGGCATGTGCAGTAGCATTGAAAATTTTCACCTCCATAATTGTTATGCCTTAGAATAATGGAAGCATCTATGCTTCCAATAATAATGCTCTACTTAAACATCTCATTAGAATTTGCATCTAATGTTTGAAAAGCGGTTGGGTTTAAAGTTGTAACATGGTTACCTATCATTCCTGAGGCCCTAAGTTGAATGACAGACAGTATACAAAATAACTAAGGTTATATTATCTGACATACAGAAGTAATATGAATACAGATGTATATCTGGGCTATAAATTACAGGGTGAGACCTAGAAGCTGTCTTTAGCAATTTTTAGATTAGTATGATGTGTCATTGATGGTTAATATGTTAATATGGTTAATAGGAAGCACATAAGAAATTCTTTTCAAATTATTTGAGATTTTGGAGGAATTAAGTTACTTATAATTGGAAAGTCTTTTAAAATGTTTCTCTGAATTCCTAATTGTATTGAAATGTATGTATTCAAAGAAAATTAAAATTTTGAGAAGGGAATTATTGGGGAGATTTACAATATTTAAAGGCACTTGCTTACACAGCCTCCTGTTCCAGGATTCAGTTCCCCAGCCACCCACATTTAGCAGGATGGGCATTCAGTTGCTTTGGCAAGAGACCCTGGCGGACAGGTGCACGCGCGCGCGCACACACACACACACACACACACACACACACACACACACAAACCAATGCAAGTATTCTTTTTAAGAAGAAAATATTTTCTTTGGTATTGGGCATTGACCCTAAGGACTTACACATGCTTAGCATGTGCTTTACCACTGGCAATATTGTTTCAGGAATTACAGGAATTACAAACATTTGTATTTTGGTCTTTGTTTATTTCTTGCTTTATTTTTTTATTTTGGTTTTGTTATTTAAACATTTGCTTATTTTACATACCCCTAGAGACACTATAACTGTCTATATAATATATAACTTATGGTGTACTTATAAATATATCATGTATATTTATATATGCCCTCCTACAAGATATAGAACAGACTTTTAGTATTTTGAGCCTTTGGAAAAACAGAAGCTGTACTCTAATTAGAATGTACTTATTGAACACAATAAATTGAAGCTATTTTTACTTTTTATCAAAGATGCTATAATTTTGGATGTTTAGCTAAAAAAATAGATGAGTACAGCTTTAAACATATAATGACTCATTAAAATGTGAAAATATGAAGTAAAAATAAATGCTTATTAAGTAAGCATTTTTGTGATGCCTACTGTGTACTTGGTCCTGTTTTAGGAACTTGAGACAAAAAGTTAATAATGCAGTGTGATAGACATTTGCAGCATAATTGCTCAACATACTTTTCTTTTGAAATAAAATTAATATAAAAGATAGTATATGTATAAATGATCATTTTTGAATTATGTGGAAATATAGTTTAGGGGCACCTGATTTTATTTTGTTAGATTTTTGTTATATATAGGTTAAACTGGGTCTTAAAGATATAGTTTGCATTAAACTCGAATCTTTTTCTGGGTAAACGTAAATCAAGGATTTTTTTTTGGTCTTCGAAAGTATTTTGGTTTTGTAGAGTTTAGCAACTAATAAATCTAGTTCAAAATACTTGTTAATAAGTCCTTTTGAATTTATTGTAAAAGTTATGTAGAATATAACATTGAACCTATTTTTAGAGCTTTTATGATATTTTACTTTATTTATTTCTACATCTGGCTTACATGGTTATTGGAGACTGAATCAAACCTGGGCCCTTAGGCATTTCAGGCATGTACCTTAAACACTAAACCATCTCTCCATCCCAGATACCCTTTTTAAATTTATTTTTATTTTTTTGTTTTATTTTTATTTATTTGAGAGCGACAAACAGAGAAAGAGGCAGAGACAGAGAGACAATGGACGCTCCAGGGCTTCCAGCCACTGCAATTGAATTCCAGATTCGTGTGCCTCTTTGTGCATCTGGCTAACATGGGTCCTGGGGAATTGAGCCTTGAACCGGGGTCCTTAGGCTTCACAGGCAAGCCGCTTAACCGCTAAGCCATCTCTCCAGCCCCCCATTTTTTATTGAGAGAGAATAAGAAAGAAAGAGTAACAGAGAATTGGCACTCCAGAGCCTTAGTTACTGCAGTCGAACTCCAGACATGTGTGCCACCTTGTGCTCATGGGTGAGCTGGTGCACATGTGTCAGCTTGCTAGTCTGGCTTAACTGGGTTCAGAGATTTCGAACCTGGGTCGTTAGGTTTCATAGGCAATGTCCCTAACAGCTAAGACATCTCTCTAGCCCCCAGATATATTTTCAGTACTATTTAACTTTGGGACATCTCCAGATTTTCCATGTGATTCTGAACAGTCAATGAGATTTGGTTACTGGGTAATGCTTGCTTGAATGTTTCTAAAAGTTGTCATGATGATGTCTAACTGATTCTCAAAGATAAGGTGTCCAATCCACCTGCAGGGCTGCTTGAGCCAAATAGGATGGACAGATCTTGTACTAATGCTATAGGTTTTCTTGGGACTCCAGTAAGGTATTGCTCCGTTTCAGCCATCATAGAAAGAAACTATCATTATGAGTATCTTCCCCTTTTGCTAACATTAGTTATTTAATAAAATTTGTCTGACTAAGCTGGAGAGATGTCTAAGCTGTTAAGGCATTTGCCTGCAATGCATAATGATCAAGGTTGATTCCCTAGTACCCAGGTAAAGCCCGACACACAAAGTGGTACAGTATGTGGAGTTCAACTGCAGTGGCTAGAGGTCCTAGTACACTCATTCGCTCTCTCTTCTCCTCCTCCTTCTTCTTCCCCTCTCTCTCTCTCTCTCTCTCTCTCTCTCTCTCTCTCTCTCATCTTATAAATAATATATTTTTTTAAAGTAGCTGAGCAGGAAGTCCCCAATTTCTTTGCTTCAGGATTCTACCCCTTTCCTTTCCTATATTTCCAGCTAGGAGAGAGCAAGAACCTTACTCTGGGAATTTGGATTCTTTAGGGAAAAGAATGTATTATAGCCACTCTTCTCTAAGATCAAATACTTCTTCAAAAGTATATAGTAGGTAAGTATAAATAAGCAAACCATTGATGCTTGAAAATGTATACATATTTTTGTTACTTAACATTAATTATATCCACTACAAGCATGTTAGTAAAGGAAATATGATTGTATATTCTGAATCAGTTAAGTTGAGACATTGCAGAATTCTCATTTACAATTAAAGTATATATTGATTCAAGAATACTCCATAACGTGGCTAAAGGGATGTCTTTGTGGTTAAGGTGGTTTCCTGTGAAGCCTAAGGACCCATGTTTGACTCTCCAGGTTCCACTTAAGTGAGATGCACAAGGTGACCCAAGTGCTCAAGGTAGCACATGCTCACAAGATGATGAAGGCATAGTACAATTTCAGTGGCTGGAGGCCCTGGCATGCCAATTCTCTCTCTCTCTCTCTCTCTCTCCCCCTTTCTCCCTCCTTCTCTCTCTCTCATTAAAAGAAATACTCCATAATAATATGTTATGAAAGCTTTTTTGGTAGTCTGTTTAATTATTTTGCAAAGAGATATTTGAAGCTACTAAAATACACATAGTAAATTAAAATGTTACAGGTGGAAAAGGGATTAGTATTTGAAAAATTCAACATTATTCACAGAGCTCACCAAGGTCCCCCAAAAGACACTAAAACACATGTGTGAAGTATTAAAGTATCTCATATCTTATAGAAAAATTTTGTTTGTACATATTAAGTGAAAAAGTAAGGCATTTCATTATGTTTCTGTACATGAATACATAGACCTTCTCTATTACTCTTTTTCATTTCCCTTTCTTTGATTCTCCCCTTTCTCTTTTTACATCCCTTGTAATCTCTATTTCATGGCCATATCCTTTCACATTTCCTAAATAACAACATTCCACATAGGAGATGAAACATTTGTTATCTCTTTTATGAAACTGGTTTATTTCATTTAAGATGATGATCTCTAGTGCCATCTATTTTCCTACAAATGAAAGAATTTTATTTATTCTTTATTAAAAAATTTTTTGTTTATTTTTATTTATTTATTTGAGAGCGACAGAGAGAGAAAGAGGCAGAGAGAGAGAGGGGAGGGGAGTGGGTGTGCCAGGGCCTCCAGCCACTGCAAACAAACTACAGACGCGTGCACCCCCTTGTGCATCTGGCTAACGTGGGTACTGGGGAATCGAGCCTCGAACCGGGGTCCTTAGGCTTCATAGGCCAGCACTTAACTGCTAAGCCATCTCTCCAGCCCAAGAATTTTATTTTTTATGACAGGAAAAAAAATCTATTGTATATACTGACCACATTTTCTTTATCCATTCCTCTGTACATGGTCATCTAGGCTGATTTACTAGTTTGCTTATTTTGCATAGTTGTACAATAAACATGGGTTTCCAAGTATATCATTAGTAATCCAATTTTGATTTTCTTGTGGAAATACCAAAGAAAGTTATGATTTGATTGTATCAGGTAAAGGCTGATTTTTTTATATTTCTTGAAGAATTTCTGTAATGATGTGTATAATGGCTGGGCTACTTTACATTCCTACAAGCAGTGGATGAACACACAGCCCTACCCTTACTTGTGCCTCTTTTCTTTCTGCTAACACTTTTGACTGAAGTGAAGTAGAATTTCAAAGTATCTTGAATTTCATATTTCTGGTTACTAGCATTTTTCAGCATTTTTGCATATTTATGTTATTTGACCAATATTTGACAAGTGTTCAGCTCTATTGCCCATTTATTTATTCAATTGTTTCATCTTTTATTATATAGATTTCTCAGATCACTATGTGTTCTATATTTATATGTTACATATTAATCCCTCTCAGATAAATATGGGCAAAGACTCTGTCCCATTATGTAGGCTGCTTCTTCATACTGTTGATTATTTCTTATGGTGAGCAGAAGCCTTTTAATTTGATGCAGTCCAATTTGTCAATTCTTGCTCATATTTCCTAACCTTTAGGATTCTGTTCAGAAAATCCTTGCCTATGCAGGTATCTTGGATATGCTGTCCCTGGTTTGTTATAGCAGTTTCAAAGTTTAGGTTTAATTAACTACACATGGATATTCAGTACTACTTCTTACAAAATAGAATTCCATCAGAAATTCAAAGAAAGGATTGTATACTTATAAATAGGGGCTTGGGAGATGGCCCATCATTTAAAGGCACTTGCTTTCAAAGCCTGCCAGATGGTTTGATTCCTTATTATGCATGTAAAGACACACATACACACACACACACACACACACACACACACACACACACCTGCAACTGGAGCTCATTTACAGAGTCTAAAGGCCATAGGAAAACATTCACCCTTCTCTCCTCCCCTCCCTCTCTCTTTTTGTATCTCTTTCTCTCTTCGTTTGTCTCTATGCTCATAAATTAATAATTAAAAAATAAATAGTACTAAAGATTTTAGTAATTAAGACAGATACTTCTATTTAGCTCTTTGTCAGAAAAGAAAAAAATTGAAAGTAAAAATAGAAACTTAATTAACTTAATTGAGATGGCTCAACAGTAAAAGGTGCTTGCTTGCAATGACCAATGGCCTCTGTTCAGTCCCCCAATGACCATTTAATGTCAGATGTGTAAAGTAATTCATGCAACTGGAGTTTGTTTTCAGTAGCAAGAGGGCCTGCCATGCCCATATTCCTTTCTCTTTCTCTTTTATTCTCCCTCTGTCTGTCTGCATATAAATATTTTTAATGTCAAAAAAGAAACATAAAACCATGTTAGGACAGGCCATAAGGAATTGGATGAACTTGTTCCCAATCACAAGCACTGTATTTTCATGTACAGACAGAACAATAGGGTTGAGATTTAAAAAGTCATTCTGTTTTCTTTTTGGTTTTGCGACACCCTCCAAAACCTTAATTCTGCAGAATAACAAAACTCATACATTATTAATGATAATTAGAATTTTATGTTATTGTGCTTTAAATTATTGATAAGTGTCTTAAGCTTGTTATGTGTTAACATCTTTTATTTATTCTACATTTGTTAATTTTGGAATTTTATTTCTCTCACCTCTGCCACTACACATATAAGCAATGTATGGTAAGAAGGAGATTTTTTTAAAAATATATTTTTATTTATTTATTTTAGAGAGAGAGAGTAACAGAGAGGGTGAGACAGAGAGAGAATGGGCATGCCAGGGACTCCAGCCACTGCAAATGAACTCCAGATGCATGTGTTGCCTTGTGCATCTGGCTTACGTGGGTCTTGGGGAATCAAACCTAGATCCTTAGGCTTTGAATACAAGTTCTTTAATGTCTACACCATCTCTCCAGCCCAAGAAGAAGATTTTGCTCAGCATGGCCATGAGAATACACAACTAGAATTAAGCTAGAGTGCTATCAATTGCCTTGATAATATTATGAAATTTATTCCCACCTTCTCTCCATCTTTTCTTCCTTCCTGTTAGTTTCTATTAGTTTAAACAGTCATTATTTATGGATCAATTTTTTGGGGACACTAATTTACTAAATATATTGGATTATATAGTAGTAACTTGCTCATCTAAACTGAATGCTATAACGACATTTGAAGAATTTTGTGTACTAATTCTTAGGAAGTGTAATTCTAGAATCCTCAAAACATTACTTTAACCCACATATTTTAACACTGTTCATGCAATTTTAAATTTTTATTTAAGTATGAAGTAATTCCATTGTCATGATATCATATTAAGAAGACAGCTGTAGATTTGCAACAGAAAATTTCATGTACATTAATGTTGGAGATGTGCCAAGAAATCAAATGTGCTCCAACAATGTAATTATAAAAATGCATGCTTTCCTAAAGTGGATGAAGATTTTATTCATACATCCATCTCAATCCCATTAATCCAGTATTCTTAAACCCACATCTAATGTCCTCATATTCTCTCAAGGTTATATTTAATAAGAATGAATGCCTTAGAAAGCTGATTTTCTTTGTTTTCCCTTCTAAAGATGCTCTTATTTCTGCCAAGCTAGTTTTTATTTATTTATTTTTTGTTTCAAAGCCATCAGATAAATCATTTCTGCCTAGTCTACTGGCACAATATAGTAACTAAAAATGAGGCTGAGGCAAGAAGTTTATGAGTTCAAAGACATCCTGAACTATAGAATAAGTGCAATGTTAGCCTAGCAATTTGGTGAGACCCCCATCTCAAACTACACTAAAATAAAAAAGAGGGAATGGGATATCGCTCAGTAGTGGAGTGCTTGCTTAGCATACATTAGGCTTTGCATTCAATCCATAGTACTAGAAAACCCACTATACAAAAGTCTGTATTGTGATCAGATTAAACAATGCTATAAATCTTAACCTGGGAATCAAAGGGTAAGAAGTTTTATGACATGTCTGCTCTGTTAGCTCCATCTCTGGAGCATAATACCAAGAAAGATAATTTAAAAAAAATAAGGCTTAGTTTGGCTCAATGATTCCGAAGTACCCAACATGAACCAAACACACATAATTTCAGTAGAATATTTTTGTATACTATGTATATATGCATTTTATAATATATATTTGCAAAATATACATATACATTTGAATAATATATTTTTGAATTACATATAGATCTGCATAATATATACATTTATATTTGTTGTATATATTTGAAATATATATATAAACACACACACATATATATATACATGTATATAATATGCATATATACCAACTGTAAATATAAAGGTAAACACACTTCTTTAAAAATACCAAAAACTCAAACAACTACCATCACCTAGGATACATCCATGGAAAATATTTTCCTTATGTGCTTCCAGGAGGAATCCCACCTGCTGACAATTTGATTGTGGCTGCTTATATCCAGAACTGCAATCAAAATATATCTGTTGCTTTAAGCTACCAGGTTTGTTGTAAAAAGTTGCACATCCCTAAGATGATAAGACAAGAGGTAAAGGACTTAATTGAGATTGAAGTGGAGTGAACTAAAGGCAAAGTGACAATAACCATGATTTAAGGGAGAGGCAATAGCTAGACCATATCTGGTCTTGTGTGAATTTGGATTTTCTCTCAAGTACTTTGCAATTACATGGGAAAAAGTCCCCTTTATCTGAGGAGATTGTATTTAATGTTTATGCATTAAAATATCAAACTGGCTGCTCTTAAATAAAGTGTGTTAGGACAAGAATTGAAACAAGAAGGCCCTGGTAAGGTGAGCATGCAGAAGAAACACAAAACTAGACAGTGTGACCTTGGTTTAGAATGATGACAATAGAAAAGCTAACCAGATGACAACACACTTGGAAGTTAGAATCATCAACTTAATGATGGATTAGATTAGCATGTTAAAGAAAAATTAAAGATGCCTTCTATGTTTGGGATAAATTACTGAAGATAGTATGCATGTTATTTACCAAAAATAAAGGCCATAAGAGAATAAAATACTTGGGGTTGGGAGTGAGAATAGAAATGTTAGATTCGGTATATAAGGGTTGCAATTTAAATTTTTTACAGGCACAAAGGAGTGTTAAGGTCATGTAGGGCATGTGGAAACACAAAAGTCACAGAGAGGACCAGAGAGATTGTTCAGTGGTTAGGACACTTGCAGGAAAAGACAAAGGACACAGGATTGCACAAGGTGGCACATGTGTCTGGATTTTGTTTGCAATGGCTAGAGGCCCTGGCGTGCCCAAGCTCTCTGACTCTTTGTTTCTTTCTCTCTCTAATAAATATGTAAATAAATGAAAAAATTACTAAAATTGTCTAAGAGAAATCCACCATTGAAACAAGTTAGAGAAAAATATATCCATTCCATTGCTTCAGCCTACTGATTAGTGGGATTACTGGTGTGCTCCACCATGTACAGTGAATTGCTGTTATTTTCATATTATATTTTTTTCATTTTCAGCATTTTCATTTGAGTTTTATCAGCATTTTTTAAAATTTTGTGTTAAAACTTCTTAGTTATTTGTATATTTTCTCTACATCATTTCTTCAATATATCAACAATATTTTAACGTTTTATACTGGGACAATTTTTCTCTCTTTTGTATGTATAATGGCCTAATTCCCAATTAAATACAATATATTATGTAAGAAAACAAGAAACGGAATTTTCATATCTATAAATGTGCCCCTTTCTTGACCGGTTCATTAATTTGGGGTATGGCAGCAGCAGGTAGCAGAGTTGGGCTTTAAAGTAGCAGAAGGCACTTAGTCCAGGTTCTGAATGTTCCCGTCTACGTACTGCACTCTCATGCTGTCCTTGGTATGTGTGTTGAAAATCAGAGAGTGTGTCTTTCGCTCCTGTCTCCCCGTGGTTTTGAGAAGGCTCTGCATGTCTAGGCTACAGACAGTAGATTGTTCTGTAATCTGCCTTTTTGAGAAGTACACCAGTGCCGTCAGTGCTCATTATGAAGGAGAGATTGGGACTTATTTACACACTTTAGCCTTAGTCTTAAACTAGTCTGTAAATAAGCCCTCAGCCTTAGACCATTTTTCATTCCCCTGCCACTTCTCAAGTGAGTTAACGGGACACTGAGGCTTTCTACTCCCTTGAGTAAGAATTTAAAAAAAAAGCCTTCTTCCTTGGGCCAGTACTTCAGTAAGCTAAATTGTCCATCTCCTATAATAATTGACTTTTATCACTGCTGATTCTTGGGATGGAGCAAGTAAATTTCTTTCCCAGTAATGGTGGGATTTCCTTCCATCTAGTGCTGATTGAGAGATTTCTGTACTCATTAGTGACAGCTGCTCCGGGCATGGAAGCTGGGGCAAAGCTATGTCTTGTACTCTCTTCCACACCTCTTTGGCTGCTTTCTTTTGACTCCTTGTGTGTCCTGTCTTTCCTTAGCATGACTTGCCAGCTTGTGAGAGTTAGTTTATCATGTACCTCAAGTCTTCTTTTTCTGGCTGTTAAAGAACAAAAAAAAAGCTTATTATCATTATTATATGTTCCCTTCACACTTTTTACATCTTAATTGGAAGTAGAACTCTTCATCCAATTTACTTTTTTATTTTTTCTAGTTTTGGACCATAATTTTACTTTGTTTGGTTACCAGTGAAATAATTTGACTAGTGCTAAGAGATGATATAAAACAATAATATGAAATTCCCACCACTAGACTGGACCTCACCAGGGTCAGATGTAACACGGCAGTTAGCCTGATGGAAGCGAGGACAGGAAGAAGACAGAGTTGCTTCCAACTTCACAGACAGGCCTTTGGGCGGAGGGGGGGAGGGGTGATGGGCAAAATTACTATTTCTAGTTAAACTTTCTTTTTCCTCATTCCTTTTCTTCATAGCCTCTTTATTTACCCTTTTTTGTTTGTGTTCTTTCACTGATGACTAATTGTGTGCTTCTCTGTTTTGGGCTTAATATTTAAGGACTTCTGTAAGTTTCTATGTTGTACTCTAATACCCAGCTGCTCTATATTTTCAGAGTATTTCAGAGATGAGTTTCTGGACAAACATATTTTCTGACTGTTCCTTTCTCATGCCCTTGCTTATGTCTACAGATTTCTATTTTCTAATTCAAATTTCAACCTCGAACATTTTTAAAACGCTTAATTTTTAATAGCTACTATTGCTACCTAAATCTTCTATATTAGTTTGTAAAAAACAATAAAAGTCCAATAAAGACACACACATTTAACTTCTCACTTGTTCATTTCCATATGCTGAAACCTTCGTGCTGTCCTTGAGCACTGCAAAAATGAACAAAAGTAACAAAACTGCTTCCAGTAGAAGTTATAAAGAAAGATCGCCACCTTGTGGACACATTCTGACATATTCCAAGAATTGGAAAATGTAGGCGTTTTCTTAGTATTTACAATATATTCTAGATTAAATTATTGTTATAGAAAGAAAACATTTTCTATTTTACTAAAATAATTAAAATAATATAAAGTTTTTTTTATTTTTATATTTATTAAATTAATAAATATTATTTACAAAACCAGAATTGCCAATATAAATATTAGCTCCCTTGGATCTAATAGCATAGACCTAATAGCATAATATACTGAATAGGATCATAAGGATCTATCGATGTGATGTAGCTTTCCGATAGCTTACCTGCAAAATTAAGGACTCCAAAGCTAAGAGAATGTAGTGTATTCACTGACATATACAATGAGCATATTCATGCAAATTGCATTGTCATTGCTTACCTGATTTTTGGTCAGTTTTCAGACATTAGATTATGGTAATGCTCTATTTACATGTGATAGGGATTATATTATTTAATAAAACTGAACTGTGTCATATATACAACATGGTATTTGTTTTGATTTTTAAATCACCATATTTTTTCGAATATTACAGGGATATGAAGGTGAGGGGAGAGGAAGAGGAAGAGAAAGTAAAAAATTGAGAAGGGATTTTTAAAAGTACGCTGCTATAGAGATTTAAAATAAGAACAATCTCTCATGGCAGCCAGGGTGAGAGAGAAGGAAAATGTTACAGGGGCCGAGAAGCCTGTGTGCTGCTGTCTGCAGGTCTGGAGAGGACAAACAATAGTTTTCACATAAAAATAATTCTCATTTATTTGATCATCTTATGGTGAACTATCCCTATGTGTTAATAGCACATACTTAAAGTTTATGGAATTTAATTTGAAAAAATTCAATTTAATTTACATCTTTGTGATTTAGATGTTAATAGTTCCTTTTACCATTTCATCGCATTGCTTTATTTTCATTTTAGTATTGTTTCCTTTCAGTCTTCTTTTAAAGGTTGGGAAGAAGTTTTGTTGGTATTCTTCTTCAAAAGGAGCCCAAAGCTGCAACTAATCCTGTCCTCCAGTACAAACATACTTTCAGATAAACTCTATAATGACATGTTGGAATGGTGAACTACCTCACCATTTTCAAGTTTAAAGTCACACTAGTCTTCCAGGTTGTATTGTACAAAAATAAAGACTGTTTTATTTTTCTTTCTTTTTAAATGCAGATTCGTTGATTCTGCATTTTTCCACCTGGTTCTAATATAGATGAACCATTAAGTCTTTGTTCAATTATTTCTGTTGAGGTTGAGCTTTGATTCTTTCAGGATTTTAAGTTGGGAAACACTCCTGTAATGATTAGGAGAGACACGATGAAGAAAAAGGCTTCATTACTAGCAGGCCTTATGGGGTTCATGGCAAAGCCACAGGACAGACATAGAAGGGGTTAGGTAGAGGAGAGACAGACAGAGAGAAAGATCTGTGGGATTTTAATGGTTTCAGGGCTTTGTCCAAACAGGCTTCCCTTGTGTCTCACTTGGTGAATTCAAAACAGCCAGGCATGTGTTGCAGGAGTTGCTATGTCAGAAGTGTGGATACTGTGGCAAACTTTCCAAGACTATGTGGGGTGTGAGCATCAGTGAAGCTTCCTAAATAAATTATCCGTAGCTTTTCCACAAGCAAATGGCCCAAGATATGGTTATGTGAGGCAGACACTCATATTAGGCACACTGATGAATGGAAAGAGATGTTGAACTGGAAACTGTCAAAGGCTTTTGGTATGAGAAAGTCCCATTTATATTCAAATGGCTGTTGAAGCAATGATGTACTCTTCTAAGAATTCACTACTTTTAAAATCTTTATGAAATTGAGTTATGCTCTTTATTCCTGGTTTCTCTGACTTTAACAGTTCTAGGTAATACATGTCTTCATACATAGTAACAAAAGTGAACTATAAATATTAGTTTCAGGCTGGAGAGATAGCTTAGCAGTTAAGGCACTTGCAGGCAAAACCAAAGGTCCCAGGTTTGATAAGACGTGATTATAAGAAGAGAATATAAAAGTCCAAATTCTTGTAGAGTGGGAATACAGTAAGAAGGACAGTCTAATATAGAGGTTTTGTAAGTGAATAGCTACATTTCAAAGCATAAGAAAGCACCGATTATTGATGGTTAAAACAATATCCGCTTGTTTAGCCTGAGATACTGTGTGATGACAGCTGGGGTGGGCTCAGCTAGACAGTCCTACCTTGTGGATTCGCTTCAGTGCGCTTGGCTGGGTTTGAATGAAGCTTGAGTTAAGGAAGCTGTCATGGACCAATAAAGTTTGGGTAAAAGAAGCTAAGATGGATCAGCTGGGACAACATACTTTGTTAGGCAAGATGTGTGCGGTAGGGTGGAGTGCCTGGTAGCTGAAGATGAATGAGAACTCTTGAGCCTCACATTTATACAACCTTACTTCTAGAATATTCGTTGAACTGGAGTAAACTATGGTCCATCTACAGTCATGTTATCTGTAACTCTTCTTCATTTTGTAATGGATAAATATATAAATAATTATGGTCACTGCTATAATTTACCATGACTGGATGTTGGACATAGGAATGGAAATGAACTCACTAAAATAATTAAATGATTGGGACTTGGAATCTGTGAAATAAGCACAGACAGGAAAAAAATAAATAAATAAAGCCAAGTCATTTGAAGTAGGTGACTTAGAAAGTCACAAGGAAACGTGGTTAAAAACTTTTACTCAAGGTGATCTGAGTCAAAATTAAAAACCTATTTGAGATATTCTTTTTGTCTTTTTTTCTTATGCATGCTAGACAAATCCTCTACCACTAACTTAACATCCTCATTTTATGTTTATTGTTTTTATTTTATTTTGAGACAACATATCTCTTTGTTTCACAGGCTTGCCTTGGTCTTCAATACACTTGTCTCAGCGTCCTGAGTCCCTGGGATTAAAGAAAGGCCTCATTACATCCAGTTAAAATTTATATAATCTCAGTACAGATTTCCTTCCATTTAAAAAGATCCTCAAATCAGCCATTTAATTTATTTAAGCTCTAGAATGTTTCTTCATTAAAAAAAACTTAGATTTGATTACTGCTACCTGACTGTGAGATTGGCAACATTAAATGAACTCATGTTCTAAAATGCATACCTATGTATTTGACATAGTAAGGACTCAAATATTTCTTGAGTTTATTATTTGTAGAATTCTGCATGTCTGTGCACAAGTCTGCAAAAGTGTACACACACACACACATATATATATATATATATACACATACATATATATATACACACACATACACATACACAAACACACACACACACACACACACACACACACACACGTATGGTACCCATTAGACACACACACAAAAAAATACTAATATTTCTGAACCTAAGTACAGTGGTATTTGCCTATGTCTCTGCTACTTACAAAACTAAGGCAAGAGGATCACTTGCATCAGGAAATTTGATGAGAGCTAGAGCAACATAGCAAAACTTACTTCTAAGTTGGAGTAGTGGCTATGTCCCTGGAAAGTGGAATTTCAGATGGAAATTTAGGTTAAAATTTCATAGACACATTAAAAATTATGAGACAGCCCAAACTAAATATTTAATAAATTATACTATGATTGATTGGCAAGTTTGACAAGATATGCAAGACAATATGGGACTTTTTATGTCTGCTTTGCTTATACTGAATTTTTCTTTTCTGTCTTATGTCTTTACCATTATTACCAGTCTTTAAATCCTGTTCCTGGAAAATGCTTTTCATGTATCTGTGCTTGGTAATATTGACCCAAAATATAGTATAGAGAAATAATAAGCAATAAATGCCTTAATTGAATAAGAAGATGCCAAATTCATAATATAAATTGCTTAAAAATGTTTAATAGGGGCTGGGCAGATGGTTTAACAGTTAAGGCACTAGCTTGTGAAGCCTAAGGACCCAGGTTTGATTCCTCAGTACCTATGTAAGCCAGAAGCACCATGTAGCACATGCATCTGGAGTACATTTGCAGTGGCTGGAGTTGCTGGCATGCTCATTCACCCCCCCCCTCAAATAAATGAAATATTAAAAAGTTTAATTGTCATTGCAACAGTGCTTACTTATGAAATTGAGCATACCTATATGCACATATTAATATGTAATATCATTCATATTTCAGGATTATCTAAAATACAAAAGCTTCTTTTTAATGAAAATCTATTTTTTTACAAAAACCTAAATAGTGCTCCCAAATAAAAATTATAATATTTGTTATCATTGATGCCTATGATAAACACAACTTGAGACTCTGTCCTCCTCACAGCAAGCTAGGTAGTTATTTTTACAGAAACCTACACACAGGAGAAACACCAGGGTCCATGGGACTAACATGTATGTCATG
Source organism: Jaculus jaculus (assembly GCF_020740685.1). Taxonomy (NCBI): domain Eukaryota; kingdom Metazoa; phylum Chordata; class Mammalia; order Rodentia; family Dipodidae; genus Jaculus; species Jaculus jaculus. Next base: position 125,121,922 of record NC_059107.1, on the reverse strand, counting down.
TATGTTAGCAATATCCATGTATATCATTTTGGTAGCTCTCCAGTTATATTCACCAAAGTTGCTAGGAAACCAGCCCTCCATTTTAACATTGTTCATAGTGAAAGTTCTAATAGAATTAAAGTGTTTCATTTAGTAAACACAAGTTAATATTAGGAACTGTTCCAGGCCCAGGAATGAAAGAAATGGCAAAGATTTAAGGCATTATCTCAGTGGACCATTGCACCTTCATCATTAGTGTCTGAAGTCACTTGAAATTTGATCTTCTTCTCAGTGAAAGCAGATCAAATCTCAGGGACAGGCCTGAACCCCTCTTCCCATGTCATTATATTTTTTCCCAATTGATATAGGAAATCATTGCACCGCCTTATCCCTTCTAAACCAAGCTGATTAATTTTATTAAGGTGAGGTGTCTAGTATGTTCCACATACTCATGAAGGGGCAGAGCATTGTCCAGCTGATCAACATGGGTCTCATGTATAGATTCCACTACTATTATATCAGTGGCAACTTCAATAGAATAACCTGTCATTTTTTCAGTTGTATTACATGGAAATTTTTTGTATGCATTATATGCAGGATATTCTTGTTTATTAGTAAATACATTTATAGCCTATGTGTAAAATACATAGGTCTCAACTTTCTAAATTAAAATCCAAAAACACTTTCAGCATTGGTAGAACATGTTGTGTATGCCTGTTATGTTTTATTGCTAGCTAAAATTATTGACTGAATATGCTTCTTTGTAAGTGTGGTTTAAGGGGATGTGAGTTTGAGTCATGCTGGAGGTGGGAAGGAATGTAGGTGGTTATATTTTATTCTTCTTGGCTGTAGGTGGTATTGTGATATCTTGGGGATATTTCAAGGTTTGGGGGTGGATGTTCTATTGTAGTCTTTATTTGCCTTTGTCAGAGATCTGCTGAATGTTGTTTTTCATGCACATGGTATTTGGACATTTGATCCAGAGCAGCATGCTTGAGGAGAAAACCAGTACAGGGAAATTGATACTAGGCACACACACTCCTAAACTATTCACCTGGTAGTTGTTCTTGTATTCTAGCCATATTTTGTTTCTCCATGACAGAGATGCTGAGTGATTAAATAAGATAGTTAGTTTTCACCTTTGACACCCAAAAGGGCTTTGATATTATTCTCAGTGACAAGTAATTTCTTCATACAAGGGAAGAAAGCATGTGACAAGGCACTAAGGAAGAAATATGGGAGAATGTTCCCAAATAAATTAAAGTGAGATGGTTATTTAGGACAAAAACAGACAAGACAGAAATTACTTTTTCCATCATACAATATTAATCATGGGGCTCTAAAATATCCTTGTATAGTGGATCCAAAGTCATAAAATGATTCCCATCCTGCACAGACCTTATGTGGGTGAAACCAATTAAAAAATACTAAAAAATATTCATTCATAGTGCTGTTTGTCTCTTCACAAGAATGCTTCTAAACTCACAGTACATGTATAGCTATAAGAATTATGTACTACTATGAAAATTTAGCACTTTTTATGTAGATATTTCTATTATTTATAGTTCTTTTCTGAGCTCTGAATTTACTTTACTTGAATGCCTCATTGTTGTATAGCAAATTCCTTGGATTTGAAATATTGCCTCTTGGAGTGTGGAGGGAAGCCCATTGACTAAGGACATCAAGTCTTGGAGAGCCAAAATGTAAAAGGCCATATGACCATGGTCCAAGGTTATATTAGTGGTAAACAACTGCTGTGGGGCAGAATCTGACCAGTGTTGTGTAACAGTAGAAACATTCCCTTCTTGAAGGAGGAGGGAAGCTGAGGAGACTCAGAAAATCAAAAAGTCTAAAAAGAAGGTTGCAAGACTGATTACCAAGATTATATAAAGGGAAACCAACTGCCTGGGAAAAGACTCTGACCAGCAACGTTGACTTCAAGCCCTGCTTTGAACTCCAGAGCTGCAGCTTCTGTGAGTTGTCAGCCCAGCCACACTGGGGTGGATCTTTTGGTGATGTAGCTGCCTTGGAGTTACGCATGCTCCTATAAGCAAGCCTTCACCATGCTCGATAAGTAATCCTAGTACACTCATTGATCACCAAAACTTGGTTTTGGTTCATTTGTACTTTGGTCTGTCACCTGAGCCCTATCTGGGGTGAATAGATGTATGCATGCATATCCACAGAGAGAAAGGAAAAAAAAAAGTTTCCCATGACACAAAGCCTCAAATGATACTCAAATAAAATTCAGAATTGCAAACTGTTTTCTTCTATATCCTGTACCTTACTGTTTCCATTTTGAGGCAGATTCTCCTGTTCAAAATTTGTATATCTTTTTTGAATGTTTTACTTTCTCTTCAAATATATTCCCATCAACAACTTTCATTAATTGAGTTGTCAAAAGACTTGTCAGATCCATAAACCTTTTCTTTTCAGTGCCAAAACTTGGGGCCTAAGACCCTCAATGTTAGTGTAAGGACCCTTAACATAAATGTTATCCTATCACATTCATCTACATGTGCATTTGGTGCTTGCATAGTTGTAATGATACATTAGAGAGAGTACATTGGAAGCATAGGAAACAGTAGGTAAGGACTTAGATTTCTTTTTTATTTTTATTTTTTTTAATTTTATTTATTTATTTATTTATTTATTTATTTGAGAGTGACAGACACAGAGAGAAAGACAGATAGAGGGAGAGAGAGAGAGAATGGGCACGCCAGGGCTTCCAGCCTCTGCAAACGAACTCCAGATGTGTGTGCCCCCTTGTGCATCTGGCTAACGTGGGACCTGGGGAACCGAGCCTCGAACCGGGGTCCTTAGGCTTCACAGGCAAGCACTTAACCACTAAGCCATCTCTCCAGCCCAGGACTTAGATTTCTGAAACTTTAAGTGATGAGGCTGTTCCTGGTAATGTTAAGATCAAGTATGACTGTGCACATTGGTATCAAAGATGAATTAATGCACATGAACTAACAAACACATGCTGTAAATTGCTTAGTGAGTCAAGTGCTTGCTACACAAGCATGAAGACCTGTGTTCAGATCACCTGCACCCACATAAAATACCCTGCTTGGTGACTTGCATCTGTGATCCCAACAAGAGGGAAGTGGAGACACTCAAAACCCAAACAAACCTCAAATCAAGTACATAAAAACATTGTGTAATAAATTTCCTGAGTACATTTTCAAGTCATAGGGAACAGTAGTAGGGATAGGAAATTAAATAAGAAATTATATATTCTGGGAGTTAATATCAAGAATAAAAGGATAAGTAATAGGGAGGGAAGGTTAAAATTAAGAGGAACAGGGCTGGAGAGATGGCTTCGCGGTTAAGTGCTTGCCCATGAAGCCTAAGGACCCCCTTTTGAGGCTCGGTTCCCCAGGACCCACGTTAGCCAGATGCACAAGGGGGCACATGCGTCTGGAGTTCGTTTGCAGTGGCCGGAAACCCTGGCTCCACCATTCTCCCTCCTTCTCTCTATCTGCCTCTTTCTCTCTCTGTCTGTTGCTCTCAAATAAATAAATAAAAATAACAAAAGCTAGGAGAAACAGGTGACAGTGACATAAAAAAGAGTGAGTGATAAAACATGGATGATGTTGTTACCAAAGGTGTACTGGATATCTTCTGCTCTTCCCAGATGAAATCTGGGGCTAGGTGCTCTTTCAAGTGCTGGTCTTGGGCTTTTTGTTTCTCTTGCAGTTTGACAGACGTGGCAGGTACCAGTAGGCAGATGTCAACAACTAGAGACATCCCTTAGTGCTACTGTCTCTTGGTATTGAGTCTGAAGCCTTGTAAGTGTCACAGCTTATGTGGAGCTAAGAATACAGGTTTCCTCAGCCCTTAGATGCAGTTGGTATTACAGTGCCAAATAGGCAGAGGTAGGTATTGGGACTTCTGGTCTCTTGGCAGTAACTATGAACTGACCTTGTGTGAACCAAGAGTCTTGAACTTTACCCTAAAGACTTGACAGTTTTGGGAACTTGTCCTGCTGTGACCCAACCTGTCTTTTGCATTTTACAGTATTTCTTCAGCCTCAGTGACCTGCATTCTTGCCAATAGTCTATTCTAGTCAATAGTCTATATATATATATATATATATATATATATATATATATATATATATGTCACACATATGCATATATATATATAATATATGCATATGTGTGTGTATCATAAACCCCTAGCTTTACCTTCTTTTTATCCCCCCCTTTTCTACATTCTCCTTCTGCTGAAACCCTTTTTTCCAACTAGTACCTATTCTACTTTGAAGCTTCTTTATTCTCCTGCTCCCCCTTTTCCTTCTTCTCTCTCTCTCTCTCTCGCTCTCTCTGTATGTGTGTTTGTTTGTCTGTGTATGTCTGTGCGAGAGAGAGTGCTATTCTGATTTATTAGGATTACCTGTATGGGCACAGGTAGGAGATAATATTCCTTAGCATGTGTATCTTGCTAGTGATTTTACCACTGCAGAAAATGTCTCCCATGCCCCAGCCAGCAATAATGAACTCAGGGAGGGATTGGAGCCTCCCTGACAAAATATTGATGGTCTCTGTATTGTGTGGGTTTTGTGCAGGTTATAACACTGATTGCGAATTCATCAATGTATAGCCTCATCATGCCTAAATAATTGCACCGCACCCCATTTTCCAGCTCTTACATTTTTCTTTCTGCCCTCTCTTCTGCACTGTTCTACACCGAGGTCTTATTTGGCGATGATCACTCCAGAGTTTCTTTTTCTCAGTAGATTGACAGGTATGGAGTCACCTAGGAAGTCACCATCATCTGAAGAGTGAATCTCTTCTATTCTTTTTTTTTATTTTTTGGGTTTTTGAGGTAGGGTCTCAACCTAGCCCAGGCTGACCTGGAATTCAGTATGGAATTTCAGGGTGGCCTCAAACTCACAGAAATCCTCCTACCTCTACCTCCCAAGTGCTGGGATTAATGGTGTGCACCACCACACCCGGCTGTGAATCTCTTCTAATCAAAATTGAGAACAGTTCTAATGGGTGTGCATATACATACATATTTAGAGGGCATTTTGTCTATTTCTGCTGCCATTCTGGCTGCCAGCTGCCCGTCTTCTTTGCCCTAGTCACTCTTGAGCTGTTCAGCTGTTTCATCCTCAGCAGTCGACAGATGGTTGTATTGCTCCTTCTGCAATTTCAGTCTGTCAATTGCTCAGCTGTTGCTGCCACAGCCAGCCTCCAACTGTGAGGTCCCTCTGCTGTTTCTGCTGCTTCTTTCTCCATGTGAGCAGCTCAATCCACACTATGAAAAGCAGGCAGGAAAAGACCACTGATTGGATGCATTTTGGCAAAGCATATCATCTGACATTAAAAGATTAGAGGAGAGAAGCTTGAGAAAAGGAAAATAGGTTGACAATTCTGATGAGTCTTATCAAACCTCACTGTAAGATTATAAACATTTATCTTGAGAACCGTGTCCTTATTATCTTTTAAATTTTACAGAGTGACAATTGATACAGTCAGATTGTTGATGGTTACTCACTGGTAACAGCATTGAGATTAATTTCTATAGAAGAAAATTGAGGTATAGAACCTTAAACTACAATAGTGGAGCAGATAAAATATTATCTTGTAATATTTTGTCCAATCATATTCACATTTAATAATAATCATGGTTAGTACAAACAGGAATGAAGAGTGAAGGACATAGACAGAAACTGAATATCTCTGGAAAATAAAAGTAAAGTAGGACACATAAGTAAATATTTATACAAGACAACATAATCCTAAACACCAAAACATTTTAGGTGCATGTGTGTTTGCCTTATACAACAACTATCACAGTTTCTCCCATTCCACATGTTTTTTTCTTAAAATTCAGCTGTGATATTGCTCCCAGTATAAGTTTATTTTCCATCTCCTTGTACTAAGAAGAGTATGACTGTGGTATAAAAGAAGCCATGTGATTTCTGTAGCTAGGTCATAAAATTACAGTACAGCTTCCACATGGGTATTTTCAATGAAGAAGCTCAAATTGGCATATTAAAAGAGACTGAAGGAACAAGTCAGGCATGGTTGTTTCAACTTACAACACAGCTGGTGTCCCAGCTGACAGCCAGCATCATCCACAAGCTAGGAATAAAGGTAATGCCAAATGATTTTACCTACCAACTACAGTCGCATTGGATTAATTCCTGGTTGAAGTACAGACATCACTGAACAAAGACAGGCCATCCTCACTATAAATAGTTCAAAATTCATCACTCAGAGAATCCATACAACTAACAAAATCATTGTTTTTGTAAAGGAAATTTTTGTGCAATATTTACCACAAAGGTGAATTGTGTAGATCAATTTCCTTGACAGAGTAATTGGATATTGATGAATAATGGTTATTTCATAATTATTTGGACTCAAAATCAGAAATGGATCAATTTTCTGGGACCTTAAAGTCAGTGGTATTCAGAGGATTTTCATCTTAAAGTGTCTTTACTGTGGCTTACATTTGGAAGAAGAGCAAGAGAATTGCTAAAAGAAAAGGAACAATTTTATGACTTAAAAATTATTTTATTTTATTTATTTATTAGACAGAGGGAGAGAGAGAAACAGGCAAATAGAGGAAGAGAGAATGGGCATACCAGAGCCTCCAGGCACTGCTAAGAACACCAGATGTATGCACCACCCTGTGCTTCTGGCTTTAAGTGGGTATGAGTGCATCTAAGCTGTGCTCATGAAATTGAACCTGGGTCCTTTGGCTTTGCAAGCAAGCAATTTAACTGCTAAGCTATTTCTCCAGCCTGACTTTTCCCCGCCAAATTCTTTATAATAAAATGCAAAACATTTTAATAGCTGCTCCCATTTACTGGCATCAGATATTCTTTCAAATACTGTGGTGATTTTTATGTGAAATGGCTCCCCTGGCTCATATATTTGAATATTTGATCTACAGCTTTTGGTGATTTGGGGGAACATTGTGGAACATTTAGGAGATGGATACTGTGAGAAGTGTTCCACTGGGGATGGGCCTTAAAGTGATATAGTTCAGCTCCATGTCCAGTTCACTCTCTGCTTCCTAGATTTGGAGAGATGTGACATCGCCTTTGTCATTCTGGCCTGTGAACTTTCCCTGCCATCATTTAATCTTCCCCTTGAAACTGTCAGTTGAATTAAGTCCTTTTCCTTCCATAAACTGCTTCTGGATAGGTATTATTTTCTAGCAACTAGAAATTAATTGATACAATTATACAGCAATAAAATCCAAATTGTGTTATATGCTGAGGTTGCGAGCAAGCTTTAAAATGATGTCTCATAGTAATGACGGGGATGGAGTGTGGTAGATAATAACTATTGTGTACTGTTATTTGGTGAAGACAATATTGAGAACAAATTTTAAAGGTCATATTATTTATAATGGAAACAATGTTTGGAAACAACAAACAAGGAAACTCAAAAAATCAGAAGAAAACATAAGAATAAAATACATAGCTAAATACCATAAATTTTCCTTTCCCTCTAGAATTTCAGAACTATGTTCAGTGAATTAAATAAAATTGATTACAACAATAAACCAGTCATTTTTTAACACTCTAGCAAAATACATAGCATAAACAATTGTGGCATGAAACATTTTTTGTGGAGATACGAACACATATCTATTTCATCCCAGATAGAGCATAGACAACAGACCAAAGCACTATTGCACCAAAACCAGTTTTGATGAACCCATGAATTTATTGGGGTTCTTACAGAGCATTGTGAGGGCTTGCTTACAGGAGCATGGGTGACACCAAGGCAGCTACATCATCAAAGAGCCCACCCATGCATAGGTGAGGTTTCATATAAGCTGCATCACTAGAGCGCAATGCACAACACATGGGGAGACCCTCAGGTTGGAAAGCACCCCCAAAACACACTCCACTGTCTTTACCCTAAACTCAGAGAGAGATCTTGCAACCTTTTCCCAGACTTGACTTCCTGAGAATCAGCCTCCCGCCAGGAGGGAATGCTTCAATTCAGAGAAAATTGCTACCCAACAAGGTCATTTCTGCCCCTCAGCAGTTTACTGCTCCTAAAACATGAGAGAGTGCTGTCTGGTCTTTTCAGTTTAAGCTCTCCCAGACTAGACCTCATGCATCTTGTGAGTCTCCCTTCCCCTCCAGGAGGGTATATTTCATAAGGAGAACAACTTAAAGGAAGAAGGACCCATTTTGTCTCATTAATTTCAGTTTTTTGGCTCCATTGATTCTAGGCCAGTGTTGAGGCAGAGATGGCGAGAGAATGCCACCAAGGCCATTCAATTAATTGTGTATACAAAGCGGGAGGGGCCAGGTACTACCTTCTAAGCCATACCTTCAGTGACTTACTTCTTTCCCTAGCTTGACCCAACCCCATAGAGTTTTTGTTACCATCCAAAATAGCACCACCAGCTGGAGACCAAATATTCAATGCATACTGTTCAACCCTGTGGGGAACGGTTCCTATGCAATCCATGACAATGTCTCATATGCTTTCCAAAACTAAGTATGATACTTTCAAGCAATGCCTCTGAAAAATGTGTTTTAATGCATACCACATTCCCTTTAAGGGAAGCATTGTACTTTATGCCACAAGAGGTCAATGCAAAAGCCTCTGGGAAAGGAACTGATTTTGACCAGAGAATTAATGTGTAAAATATAAAATTTTTTTGGACTGGAGAGATGGCTTAGCAGTTAAGTGCTGGCCTGTGAAGCTTCAGGACTCCAGTTCAAGGCTCGATTCCCCAGGTTCCACTTTAGCCGGATGCACAAGGGGGTGCACACGTCTGGAGTTCATTTTCAGTGGCTGGAGGCTTTGAGCACCTGATACTCAAGGATCATACGACTCCCCAAACCAGTGGCTAAATTGATAGAGAGAGAGAGAGAGAGAGAGAGAGAGAGAGAGAGAGAGAGAGAGAGTGTGTGTGTAACTCCCTAAGAGTGATAAGTGCAGACAAGATAGAAAGGTGTTTTTAAAAAGGGGGGGGGGGGCGGATGTAAAACAGAAAGGAAAACAGAAAGTAAAACAGAAAGAGTAAGGTAGAACTTATAGTGCTTCAGAGTTGGGCTTTGGGCTACTGGCAGAAAACATACAACTAGGAGCAGCTTGTGGAAAGAAAGAGTTTATTTTTATTTATAGAGTCAAGGGAAAGCTTCATGATGGCAGGGAAAAACAACGGCATGAACAAAGAGTGACTATCACGTCCTGGGCAACATCAAGTAGACAATAGCAACATGAGAGTGTGCCAAACACTGGGCAAGGGGAAACTGCTATAATACCCATAAGCCCACCCCCAACAGTCACCTTCAGGATGTGCCAATTCTCAAATTGTCACCAGCTAGAGACCTGCCATTCAGAACACAGAAGCTTAAGGAGTTTAAGTATAACCTGTATCAAAGCACCACATTCTGCCCCTGGCACCCATAAACTGATAACTATCCATGATGTAAACTGCAATGTATTCAGTTCAACTTTAAAAGTCCTCATTTTTTTTTTATCAATCTCAATGATGTTCAAACATCCCCATAGTCCAATATCTTTTAACTGAGTCATAATACCAAAAACAAAACAAAAAAAATGGCACAAAATACACATTCATACTGCAAAGAAGACATTGAGTTTAGCAAAGAAATATTCAACCAGTACAAGATTTAAAAGAAATAAAGCAAGCATCAAACTTTGTAGCTCCAAGTCTGAAAACTCTCATCAGTGACAAATCTCCAAGGCTCCTAAGCAGCGACAAGTCTCTGGAGTTCCAACTCTACCCCTCCAGCTAGGCTACTCACAGTCCTGGAAAACTTTGTCCAGTGACAGCAGCTCTCCTTGGCAGCAATCCCACAGTCCTTCAATCTCTATTGGGTCTCCATTGAAACACATGGTTTATTCTTATGGCTCCATTCACAAAGGTAATCCAACAAGCCTGCTTCATATTGCTCATGGCAAATTCCAAAGTCCAAAACTGTGTTGCAAATTCAAAGACCCTCTATTTCTTCCATATGTTATACTCCATAATACCAGGTTGCCTACAAACTTCTTAATCCAGGATATAGTAAAACAGACTTTGAAGAACAGGACATTCCTTCAGCATTAAGGTCCCTTCAAAGGAGTTGGCATTTTTCCCAAGGCAGATAGATCAGTTTGCCCAATGGCAATGGTTATAATCTCTCAAAAAATTGCTGCTTAAAGGGGAGCTCAAAGATTTTTTTTTTTTCTGTGCCATATCCTTCTGCTCACACTAGTCCATTTCTATGCAATGCCACCCTGCACTAGTTTTCAGGACACAGGCATGACAGGAAACCTTACACACAAACTGCTTCTATCCCAGTCCAGGTAAAGCTCTGTCTCACCTTCATAAGCTAAACCTCTGTCCATAGTTCTTACTGCAGTCAGTTCTTCCAACTCTGACCAGAATGGTCCATCAAGCTATAGTTATAGCATTGCAAGTTTTCTCTTAGGCCAAGATTTCAAATCCATCCACATTTCTCCCACAAATCAGTTCCAAAAGACTAAAAGCCACAAGGATTTCTAGCAGAAATAACAACACATCTCAGAACCAGTTTTACTGTTTCAATCAGCTTTGAGTTGCTAGTAGAAAACACCCAACCAAAAGAAGTTTGTGGGAGAAAGGTGTTTATTTTGGCTTACAGACTTGAGGGGGCGCTTTATGATGGCAGGGGAAAACAATAGGTTGAGCAGAGGGTGGACGTCTCTTCCTGGCCAACATCAGAAAACAGCTACGGAGAGTATGCCAAACACTTGCAAGGTGAACCTGGCTATAGCACTCATAAGCCTGGCCCCAACCATACATTACCTCCAGGAGGTGCCAATTTCCAAATTGACACCAGCTGGGGACCTAGCATTCAGAACACATAAATTATGGCAAACACCTGAATCCAGCCACTACAGAACACATATGGAGACTTTTGATAGGCTGATGATTTGATACTCTTCAGTATATAAATTAGGCATTAAATCAAGAAGGACTGCATTGATTATTTTGGATGTGTGTTGGCTGCAGGCTGAAGAGCTAGGCAGAGGCTTGGTGACTTCTAATAGTCTGGGTGACATCCTAATGAGTCAGCATAAGTCATGCCTTTTGACATTTTGTAATTCAGGGCATTTGTCGATTTTAATTCCAAGACTTTGTTTTCTGGACCCATTATAAAATCTTTGTGCTTGTTGATGCTGTCAGACCACAGATATCTGCTTATTTTTGTGGAGCTTGAACCCTTGATTAGTTGCCTTCAAAGTGTGAGCTATTTCACTTCTAACCCCTGTAAATACAGAGCAGGGTATAGCAATACAATTTACAATGTATATTTCTAGAAGTGAAAGAAACTTTATCTTTTATTTAGAACCATTATTTGGTGTGTCAAGGCAAAAGACACATTATTGGAAAAAAAACAAGTGCACATTATTGCTTATATTCCAAGTCATTACAAAGTTTGCACCAGCTAAGAGATCACCCCTAGGCAGATTTCTAACTCTAAACATTGTCAAAGAATCTTGCCAAGTTTTAAATTCATTTTGAGCATGCATATTTTTTCTGAAATCCTAGTGAAAATACAAGCATTATCTGATGTTATATTTGATACCATTCTGATGAGAAATTATAGCTAACTTTAAACTTTTCTAGTTTATTTGACATTTATTACATCTTACATTTAATTATAAAATGTCAACAATACAGATACTATGGTCATTTTTATTATTATTTCTTTTCTCTGTTTGTTAAATTTCTTTTATCAGGAATGCTCCATTCTTTTCATTTTGTTCTAGCTTCATAATTTAATAAGTTTTATAGCATAGTAATACTCTCTCTCTTGGATCTCTAGACAATTTATAGAATATCGGCACACAATCTATACAGTTGTTTGCATGTCTGCCTCCCCAGATATATCACAAAGTCTCTGACTCTAATGCATGTTGTTAAATATATCCAAGTGGAAAATAAATCTTTTTTGAATAATCCTTAAGTTTCTGTAGGGGTTATCCTCTTATCTTTTGGATGAGAGAAATCATAAATGTATTACATTATAGTTCTATATAGGTGGATGAGTACTACATTAAAAGCTACCAATTGTCTAAAGTTGAACAATCAGAAAAAAAAACTGACCTCAGATACCACGTACATCATTTATAAAATATTACAATTATTATTCTTTAAAAAATTTGAATCTCATTTTTTCTAATAATATTAACTACCCCAAAGGGAAGGACATAAATGTTAAATGTGGTAAAATAAGTGATTATGGCACAGTGGATCACACTACACAAGTAAAATCCCTGTTTATTTGTCAGACAGAAACTAAGCAGAGATTCTAGTTTAGGGTCTAAAGCTGCTGAAAATCAAAGTACCAAGCTTTGAAATAGGTACTCAGCAGTGTACCACACTGGAAACAGAAGAGAGCAGCCGTTAAGAGCATCCTCAGCCTTGTAGGACTCCATGACACAGACGGTTGACTTTGCAAGAACTTTCACATACATACTGCTTTATTACTCTTTGGCTCAGAAATTAAAACAAATTGAATTTGTAGTGTGCAGAGTTCCACTCTTATTCCTAGCACAGGTTTCCACAACTATATTGTGTAATTCCTATCATCAGTTATAGAAATATAATGTTGACTGAAGAGAAATGGCAAGTCAGAGACACCATAATGTTATAATAGAGAATTTCAGCTCTATAGAGTTTTGTCCCCTCCCATAAAACTATCATCATGGTTTTGAACTGACTTATCTCTCTGCCTTTTCACATTTTAATAATTTTAGTACACTTTACACTTCAGCACTTCTAGATAGAAAATTCTAGTATATATTGCATGTGTTTACACACCTGCACTCACATCTATGATGTTCACTATATATATGAGAGACAGAGAATGAGTGTGCCAGGATCTCTTGCAGCTGCAAATGAACTCCAGATACATGTGACAGTTCATACACCTGCCTTTATGTGGGCATTAGGACAGCAAGATTTGCAAGCAAACTTATTTGACCACTGAGAAATCTTCCAAGAACCTCATTATACATTTAAAAATGATATCCACATTCCCATGGGGAAGACCTGCAAGCCCATTAAGAAGGGTCCCCAGTGAAATGAGGGCAAGGACAAGGGAAAAAAGGATACCAGAACATGGTGAATCCATATAATAATAAATAAAATAATGATAATAAATAAATAAAAGCTGAAAATGATATCAAGATTTTATTTATCAGGTGAATAATTTTATTTAGCAGAGTAACAAAATTAAATTGTGAAATATTTGTCAAATGATTTTGTATGATATATAATTGTAATGAAACAATAGGTAACTATTTTTTTATGAAGAACTTTTATTTCCCTTTATGGAGAGACCATAAGTGCACGAATTACTTATAGTTACAAAGCAAGCCATTTTATTACCTCAGCAGATTTTTGTTAATGGATATTTTTTCAGAGTTGTACTTTGATAAGAAATCTATTTTAACATACCTACTGTTTGTACATTTAATCATGTTTAATTGTAGAGAAATCTGGAATAAGTGATGTTAGTATATATCGCACTAACAATGAATACAAATGTTGTATACAAAATACATATTTAAGTTATACTGATAAAACATTGCTAATATTATAATTGAGATTCATGAATAATTACCGTATGTCAAGTGTAGTGTTAAGTCACTTAAGACATTATGCTTTGTCAATAACTCACATCACTAATTTATAAGGTAAATGTTAAATACCATTTTCACATAAGAGGAGGTCTTTAGAGATTGTGCTAGAAGTTGGAGCCAGAACTTGAATATATTTTTGTTGGTAATAAAGCCCTTGCTCCTAGACAAAATTTTAATCACTTAAATGTTACGGACCTGTGATAAAGCAGCATTGTGATGAATGTATTTATGGAAGTGTAAATACTGATTTTTTCCACAATAGTTTTCCAATAGTAGGTGACACTGTGGAAAATATGCTTCAGCTCACATGAGACAATAACTGTTATTTTAATGTTCTACATTCATGAGTTAGATCTACTTTCATCGCCACAAACTAACTTCAATGGAAAAAAAATGTGTTTTGAATTTGGCCATTTTCTAAGTATTCTGTATAATAATTTTGATAAACACTTATTTGTGAGACAGTAAGAGAAAGAGAGAGAGAGAGAGAAAGGCAGAGAGAGAGAGAGAGAGAGAGAGAGAGAGAGAGAGAGAGAGAGAGAGAGAATAGGCACACCAGGGCCTCCAGCCACTGTACACCAAGTTCAGCTACATGAACCACCTTGTGTATCTGGCTTACATAGGTACTGGGAAATCAAACCTGGGCCTTACGCTTTATAGACAAGCACCTTAATTGCTAAGTCATTCCTCCACCCTAACCCCCTGTAAAATGATTCTTAACTTTGTAATTCCCTATGAATAAATATCCTACATTTTACTACACCATCAAACCCTTGGGTTAGATAAGCAGAGGAATGATGAGAAATAACTGTATTCCAAAAGAATAACCATAAGGCCATGCATTCCTCTAAAAAGTATGTTATTATAGGACTCAGAATTTATATCCTGACTCTTCATATAGCATTTTCCCAATGAATATTCATTTTAATAACTGAAAATTTATTTTAATACATTGTTTCCAGTAACTAAAAATATTATCTGGTCATAGGACCTGCGTTGACCACCTTTCTGTAGATGTGTTCATATTAGAACATGTTAAATCCTAGATTTTGAAAAGATGGCATTCTACTATTATATATAACAACATTGTTTTATTTATTTGTTTGTTTGTTTATTTATTTTGGTTTTTAAAGGCAGGGTCTCACTCTAGCTTATGTTGACCTGGAATTCACTATGTAGTCTCAGGTTGACCTCAAGCTCATGGCAATCCTCATACCTCTGCCTCCTGAGCGCTGGGTTTAAAGGCATGTGCCACCACACCTGATTTATTTTTTATTGTATGTATATGACTAGCTACAGAATGAGGAATTTGCTTCGATATCTATAGATGATTGAGAATTCTTAGCTTCTGAAGTTTTATGATTTTGCTTTGAAGACAGTGATCCTGGAAATAATAGAGATAATGATTGGTTTATAATAAGGCCTAGACTACAGGGCTTCCAAGGGCTGACTGATGGTGATGGGCTCTAAAAAAGAATATTAAAACATGATAATGACTCATATTTGTCCTTTCTGCAAGCTTCATATCACCTGCACCCTTTCCTCATCCATGGAGAGTTCATCATTCACTTGTCACAGGGAGCCAGACCCCTTGTGTTCATATTGAAGCCACACGAACAATAGCTTTTCCCAGCTTGTGTATAGTGGGACAATTATGAGGCTACCCATGTGAAGACTTGAGAGTTATTGACCAGGGCAGTATTTATCTTGGGATAGTCTATCAACTTCCTCTGCAAGTACAATAATTTGTCATACATTCATTAAAGCACTACAACTTTGTCAAGTTATTTTTGTGGATATCCATTATCTCAGAATAGTTGTATTATGTTAAACTAATGACATCAGACAGATTGTTCTTCTCAGAGGCTCTAAGTGAGAATAAGTTGCCTTACCTTTTGCAGCCTTATTCATGGTTTGCTTCTCCTTGCAACATCTTCAAACCACTCTGACTTTTCCCTACAGCTTTTCTTTTCCAAATGCCTTGACATTTGCATTGAAAGCTCTGAAAATCCAGAATAAACTTTCCATCCAATGATCCTTAACTTAATAATATCTACAAAGTTCTTCCATACTGACAAGTTTTAGAGAATTGGCTATGAACCCCTTCGGGTACTCATGCTTCTGCCCACCACAGTGATTCTTTCTAGTGGCCTTACAGTAGCCGCAACATTTATTTATTTATTTTTTTCCAGAAACCAATGTGTAGACGGTGGAAATCCAGTGGCACCCACTTTTCAATAATAAGTGTTCTCACTTGAAAGGTGCTGAAATGAAAGTTTAACATAAGTGTACTTACTCTCTGTAGATCTAAGCCTTCCATCTTTGTTTTTATTTTGAAAGTCGAAAGTAATGTTCCTGAATTGTTTTGATGGGGGGTGTTACTCAGTATATTTACCATTAGTCAATGCTGTGTTTAATCAGAATCCTAACATGAAGGTGCAGAACAAAGAAAGGTAGTAGATGAGATAGATAATGTATAAAGATGGATGATTTAGGTTGGAGAGATAGCTCTGCCATCAAAAGTGCTTGCACGCAAAGCCTGATGGTACTGGTTTGATTCCCCATTATGCACGTAAATCCAGATACACAATGTGACCTATGCATCTGGAGTTCATTTGTAGTGGCTAGATGTCCTGGCATACCCATTCTCATATTTATTCTCTCTCTCTCTCTCCTTGCAAATAAATATATAAAATAGTCTTTAAAGTATTGATCCAGGGATGGATAGATGGGTTAACAAGGCGCTTGCCTGTAAGGCTTAATGACCTATGTTCGACTCTCCAGACCTATGTAAGCCAGAGGCACAAAGGTAAGGCAAGCACAAGGTCACAAGCATCTGCAGTTTGATTGGTTGAGGCCTTAGCATGCCAATTCTTTTTCTTTCGCTGTGCCTCTCTTTCTTGCTCTCTGTCTCTCTTTCTAAAATTATATATATACACCCAGATGTCCACCATATGAATGAATGGGTAATGAAAGTGCACTTATTATAAAATGGAATTTTGATAAACCATAAGGAAAAATAAATTTGTAAAATTTGCAAAACATGGAAGGATCTGGAAATTATTATATAACATGATGTAGCCCAGACTCAGAATGACAAATACCACATGCTCCTTCTCATGTGTGGATCTTAGTGTTTAACTTTCACAAATGTGTGTGTGTGTGTGTGTGTGTGTTAGAGGATAAGTTGGGAAAATAGGTTTTAAGAAAGTCAGGGAGATGGCTCAGTGGATAAAGCACTTGCCATTCAACCATGAGTATCTGAGTTCAATTGTCCAGATCCATGTAAAATTTAGAATCTATTGGAGGTTTCTGTCATTTCAGTGCCACTACAGTGAGAAAAGAAGCAGAGACAGGAGGATTTACCAGAAGCTCACAAATAGAGCACTTAATAATAATGACAGACCCTGCCTCAAAAATGAGGAGGAAGGCAAGAACAAATACAAAATTGTCTTCTGACCACCGCATGTGTGCCATGGCATTCATGTGCATGTGCACATGCACAAACACATATTGAATAAATAGATAATAAAATTTTTAAAAAGAAGGACATTTTAAGGAAGAGAGGGATGATAATAGAATGCATGTGGAATAAAAGCAGAAAGGAGATGACTGGAGTAAAAGATCACAAGGAAGACAGGAGGAGGAGGGAGAAGAATGAGGCTGGGAAGAAGGATCAACAAAGACATATTATGTGCAAAAAATGACATGATGAAACTTAAATGTGTGTGCTAACTTAAAAATAAGCTAAGATGGGAGACTTGACCACTAAAAGAATTAAGAGACATTTTAGCCTTAGAAAATACTAATAATGGATACAATTAACAAATGAAATGTAGAGGTTATTAATTGATTTATTTTTAAAATATTTTATTTATTTATTTTTTCAAGGAGAGAGAGAGTTAGAGGGAGACAGAATGCGCACACCAAGGCCTCCAACCACTGCAAACAAACTCCAAATGCATGCACCACTTTGTCCATTTGGCTTTATGTGGGTACTGGCAAATTAAACCCAGATCGTTAGGTTTTGTAGGCAAGAACCTTAAATACTGAGCAGTCTATCCAGCCCTTACTGATTAATTTTCATCTTTCTTGTCATGTTGGGGCTCAAGCCTTACATGTGTGAGGTAGAGACTATACCAACTCTACCACTGAGCTACCTCCCCAACTCCTTATATTTATTAAATAATTTTATCTCAACATAATTTAAATGACTCCTAGATTTTAACTTGGTATTTAATTAATAATCACATGGGGAGATGGCTCAGATATCAGAGACACTTTCTTACAAAAGCTTCCGACGCAGTCCCCCACACAAAACCAGATGCACATAATTGCACATGCATCTGAGTTTGTCTGCTGTGGCAATAGTTCCCGGAGTGAGCATTCTCACACAGTCTCTCTGTTTCTGTGTCTCTTAAATAAATAAGTAAAAATATATGTACAAAAATTATCCTAGGGCTGGAGAAATGGCTTCGTGGTTAAAGCACGTACCTGGAAGCATAAAGACCAAAGTTTGATTCCGCAGTACCCACATCAGCCAGATGCACAAAGTGATGTATGCATCTGGAGCTCATTTGCAGTAGGTAGAAGCCCTGGTGTGCACATTCTCATTCTCTCTCTCTCACTCTGTCTCTCTCTCTCAAGTAAATAACTGAGTAAAATTAAAAAAAAAAAACATTAAAACTCATTTATGTAAGTTTCACTAAACTAACTGATTATAATATAAAATTATATGCTTTTTATTTATATGCATGCATGAACCTCAGTAACATGCTTCATGAACATGTTATAAAGCTTTCATTATCTATGTCCGTTATTCATTGTGGTGATGATCTCAGAGGTGAAAATTTTTTTCTTGTTTTTCTCTTGGACAAAGAGAAAATGTAAACTAATGTAGCATTCCCAAGGGAGCCTGTTGGACATTTCTATGCCTGTCCCTGTCCCTGTCCCCCACCTTCCCCTCCCCCTCTATTCTATTGGCTTGGAATCACTCAAGTGGTTTTATGTACTGGTATTATGTGCCTGTGGAGCCCTATTGTCAAAAAAAGAACTGCTTCCAAGCATATATATATATATTTAAAATATATATTTAATTTTTAATTTATTTATTTGATAGTGACAGACACAGAGAGAAAGACAGATAGAGGGAGAGAGAGAGAATGGGCGCGCCAGGGCTTCCAGCTTCTGCAAACGAACTCCAGACGCGTGCGCCCCCTTGTGCATCTGGCTAACGTGGGACCTGGGGAACTGAGCCTCGAACCGGGGTCCTTAGGCTTCACAGGCAAGTGCTTAACTGCTAAGCCATCTCTCCAGCCCCAAAATTATATTTTTTATACATGGGTCCTGAGGAATTGAACCTGGATTCTTTTGGATTTGCAGGGAAGCACCTTAACCACCAAGCCAAATAGGAACCATCTATAATGCATAATTATTGACCTTATCTGGCTTCCTATATTACAAAAAAAAAGTTTTGATGGGCAGTTCAGAGCTCATTAATTTTCAATAATGAAAGCATCTGATTGCATAGGTATCATGCCAATTTTGAGAACAGAAATAGTTGTTGAAGTAAGTTAGGTAATCAAAGAAATATTCTTGTTTTTAAAATATTTTTTATTTGTGAAGAGAAGAAGACCAAGAGAGAGAGGTTGACAGAAAGTGAGAGAGAGGGAGGGATGGAGGGAAGGACAAAAGGAGGAAGGAAGTGACAGGGAGAGAGAGAAAGAGAGAGAGAGAGAGAGAGAGAGAGAGAGAGAGAGAGAGAGAGGAGAATATGATATGCCAGGGCCTCTAGCCACTGCAAACAAACTTTAGATGAATGTGCCACTTTGCACATCTTGCTTTAAATGGGCACTAGGGAACTGAACCTGGGCTGAAAGGCATTGCACCTTTAACCACTGAGCATAAGATATCCTTTATATACTAATGTTATATACTAACAATAATCTCCCACCTAAATATTAAACCATAAACATATCCCTAGAACTTCAACTTGTCAGGTGAAATCCTTATGTTAACCTTGTGGATTAATGAATGTTCATTATTAAAAATAAATAAATGTGGCAAACTCATTTACCTATTGTTTTGGGTTGAATATTTTAATGGCAACCTACACAGAATTTTCACAAATCAAGATTTTGCTTATAATTTTTAAATATTTAAAATTTTAACATAAATTTTAACTTGATGTGTTACAAAGTAGATTATAATATAA
The DNA here is from genome assembly GCF_020740685.1 of Jaculus jaculus. Classification (NCBI taxonomy): domain Eukaryota; kingdom Metazoa; phylum Chordata; class Mammalia; order Rodentia; family Dipodidae; genus Jaculus; species Jaculus jaculus. The sequence goes on along the minus strand of NC_059107.1, from coordinate 125,102,092 downwards.
TATTTTAAGGTAAATTCTCAATGATTTCATTAGATGGAAAAAATACTTAATGGAAAAGCATTCTAGTTGCACACGTTGCATTATGTGTGGCCACAAGAGGGCAACAGCTGAAAACATTTCAACTTTCAACCTCAGCAGTGTTTGCTTTGTTATTTATCATTATGACATCTAAAATATATATAAGAAAGATTCGTTTTAATTAATTTGAATATTTCTCAAAGATGAAATACCCATAAAGACATATTAAACTCTACATCTTCCTATAGCTTGGGCCTTGACAGCACAGCAATAGATATATCTTATGTGTGACACTGGAATCAGATTATATACTTCTAGTAGTTATTTTTTGGAAAGAAAATTGCAATGGCCTGTCAGTACTATCTTAGGAGAGTGACAGTTCTCCAATGTTCACAGTGCCTCTCATTTACTAATAGTTGCCATGGATTTTGTTCACCCACTAACTGATAAGTGGTAATGCCATTGTCTAATTTCAAGCACATCAAAAAGTCATAAGGATGGATTAAAATACTACTGATAGGTAAAAGTACCGTGATTATCACTTTACTATTTCCCAACACATAGTAATAGAGAATACAAATATTATATTTTAGCAAAGAGGAGAACAGGTATACGAGATACGGAATGGTTTTACATACTGAATACTTCAAAAACCACTACTGTCGGGCTGGAGAGATGGCTTAGCGGTTAAGCACTTGCCTGTGAAGCCTAAGGACCCCGGTTCGAGGCTCGGTTCCCCAGGTCCCACGTTAGCCAGATGCACAAGGGGGCACACGCATCTGGAGTTCGTTTGCAGAGGCTGAAAGCCCTGGCGCGCCCATTCTCTCTCTCCCTCTATCTGTCTTTCTTTCTGTGTCTGTCACTCTCAAATAAATAAATTTAAAAAAAATTAAAAAAAAAAAAAAACTACTGGCCCTTCCTTCCCACCTCAAAACCTTCTCGAATAATTTCTTCCAGTGAGAATACACCTCAGCTTTTGTTCTCAGGACAATTGTGTGCAGAGTCCTCTGATTGAATTTCTGAAAGCAGGTGTCCTTTATGATAACATCACCTTAATTCTTGCCAAGAACATTGTGTTCAGCCCACAGTTCTCTTTTATTAATTTCATTATTGTTTGCAGAACTTCCCTGTCCTACCAGACATATGGCAGGTTGACTCAGTCTGCCTAGAGAGAGAGATTCTATTTATATTCTAACATTGTGTTTATTTGGTTATGTGCTCTAATTTTCAAGATTTAGCAATTTTTCTGTTTAATCAGGTTGTCATATTGGACCAAATATTTCATATTTTGAGTGATACCTCAGACTATATAAGTGTGGCCTTAAGTTTGGAAATGTGTAAACTGAAATGGACCATCAGTAGTTAGTTGTCTTTTGGGGTGCAACCCAAAAGCTAGACAATAGCTTCTTTTGCAATTCACAGAGACTTCGTCCAATTTGCTATATTTTCCTCTTACCTAAGGTGAGCTTTCTGTCTTGACTAATATTCCTATAATTAGGAAAGATGTGTAAAATAATTCACAAACTTGTATTAACTGACAATAGAATGAATTGATCACTTGAAAGTATGTGAACCAAGCTTACCTGAAGAGTAACAAAACACTAGCTTTATAAATCCTGGCTTAACATGGATAGTTCCCTGATTGAGAAGGTGATAGGTGTTTCAAAGAAAATATGTCACTGACTGATTTTGCTAGTTACCACTCTCTTCAGAGATTGAACATATTTTTCTCTTTATCACAGACACCTAAGGTGCAGGACATAAAATAAATATAGGGATGAGATACAAAAGAGAGGAATTAATCAGAAAACCTTAATAATATATAGGAAATACTGGGAAACAGTACAAATAACATAAATGTAATCATAAATACTGTATTAAAATCACCTAAAATACTAAATGTTCTCAAATAAAATTTGTAAATTTTATTTATCAAGAACCCTCTCAGGCACTCTGGTGGCGCATACTTATTATCCCAGGAGTTGAGAGTTAGAAGAAAGAGCTCAAGAGCCCAGGGTATGGCTGGAGAGATAGCTTAATGGTTAAGACACTTTTCTGCAAAGCCATAGGACTCAAGTTCAATTTCCCAGGACCCACATAAGCCAGATGACCGAGGTGGCACATACGTCTATAGTTTGTTTGCTACAGTTGGGTCCCTGGCATGTCCATTCTCTCTCTCTCTGTCTCTCTCTCTCTCTCTTGATCTGCCTCTTTCTCTCCTTCTTCAAGTAAATAAATAAAAAGAACAAAAATATTTTACAAAACTTTATACTAATTGTGGTTTCTAGGGATGCAGAAACATTGTACAAAGTAGCAGGGCCAGAGTCAAACTCATTCATGCACTCTGAATTCAAGTCAGGCAATTACATACATGTTAGATCATAACTGTATGCATGACATACATACATACACACAAACATACATACATACATATATATATATATATATATATATATATATATATATATATATATATATATATATGTATTTATAAAAGTTTCTAATGAAGGTCACCAAATTGTGAGAATACGAGAGATCAGCAATTTTTTTTTTTTTTAGTAGTCCCAAATCCAAATACAAAGTAGAGATAGAAAGACAAAACTCATAAAAGTAGGAAAACTAGATGACAACAAGAATGGTTTGGGAGAAACCTCAATAGATAAAATGCTTGTTTTTCAACTATGAGGACCTCAATGTGAATTCCCAAAACCCATGTAGTATTGAATGGGCATGGTGGCCTTCCAGTGACTCAGGGCTCAGTGGGCAGAAACAGGGGATCCCTTGGGTAAGCCGATTAGCTAGATGAGCTGAATTCAGGAGCTCTGGGTTCAAGCGAGACTCTGCTTCCGTACATAAAGTGCACCCTCACACATGCAAACACACAGCTCTTATGCAAGTATACTGCATACACATACACAAGAAAAGAAAATAATTTGTGAGGATGGGAATTAAAGAAATTTGAGTACATATTTGAAAGGAGCCAAAGGAGAAGTTATTTCTTTATACACATGTGTGACTCACATGTATTTCTCTAAAAGTGTTCTACCAATATGATACAAGCTATTGTAGTCTGTGTAGGAGCTGGCACACTGTTCTACATTACACTGTAGCCAAGTGCAATAATAGTTTCTCTATGTTACTAGAACTATGAGAGTGAAACCTGCATGCATTAATAAAATTCTATCTATCTCTATTTGTTCATGACACCATTGCATTATCAGAATCACATAACTTTGGTTTAGATACACCACTTTCAGCTCTCTCAACATACAGATGTTTCCTGCTTTCCTGTGGACTGAAAGATTGAGTTTTAATGATTCTGATCACTGTATCTACAGTCAAGAATGATGTTTATGGTTTAGTTTCCTTGTTTCATAATATAAATACAGGTTTTGAATTCCCCACTAACAACTCTTTTTAAGTGCTTGGGGCATGTCTGGGCAAATTGGGCATATTGAAGGGCATCTGGACACTTCAGTGTTACTAAGATGATGGATTTACGTGCTGATGGTGACCCCATTGAGGATACATGCACCCACTTATTTCTCATAAGTTTGGTATGAAATTGGCAAAGCTAAAAAAAAATTGGCAAAGCTTATGGAGACCTTTGAAGGTGAACTGAATACAATTTGTACTGTGAGATGGTCATGAGCCTATGGGGGCCAGGGGCAGAATGTGGTAGCTTGAATATGAATGTATATCCCCGTTATGGTTCAGGTGTTTTTAATTAATGTTGAGCTGCCTGATTCAGTCCCAGGCTGCCTGATGGAAGGGTATGTCATTGGGGCAGATCTGATTATATCCCAAATGTGTGGAAAAAGGAGTTTCAGCTCTGGGGCTTCTTGATTGCATGCTTTTGGTGTTTGCCAGCTTTTGGTGGTTTCTTTCTGCTTGAATTTGTGAAAAGGAGCCAGGTCTTCCAAAATTGACATAATTTCCTCTGTATTTATAAGTTGAAATAAAACCATTGCTCCCATAAGGTTGGATGTTTGTTGAGATAAAACCATTGCATCCCATCTAGGTGGATGCTTGTCCCAGCCATTTAGAGGTGACTGAGACACTGGAGAAATACATCCCAAATAGTCTAGAAGTCTAAGTGTGTTTGTTGCCAATATGCTTTAAATATATGTATATTTATAAGATATTTATATATTTGCAAATATATAGTATATATCTAAGGCATATATATATATATAAACTACATAAATACAGGACATTCTTCCAGAGTGATGTATTTTATGTATTTATCTTAGTGATAGCAGGGGTGCTTCTCATAATACTATAAAGTTTTATTAATCAATCATAATTTGAGCCATGACTTTATAGCTCATGATAGTGCATTGCAAGGCAGAGGTGAGTATGGCCAAAACTGTGTGCTGATTAATTTACATGTGTACCTTCTTAATATAATTAACACTATACTTTAATGCCATTCTGGGTGAAATGGTCCCAATCATTCAGAGTTACCTGATTGTTCTCTTATATAAAGTAAACAAAATAATGTGAGCACTTCATGTTGTGCATCTTTGTCCATAGACAATCATGTTTATCATACAGAAACATTTTCATTTGTGTAATCTGTATCATAGAAATTATTTCATTGTCAACATTCTGAAAGAGACCAAAATGAATAAGAGTATATCAGTATTTAAACTGTATTGCTGCAATAAAATCTGCAAGAACTAATCTTTATTTTATTTCATAATCACTATGTCATGAAAAATGCTAATGTACTTTAAGAACATAGGATCACCCTGACTGACACTGAACCTACAGAGATAATAGTTAAGGAATAGGAATGAGACTACTAAGAAATAACAAGTCTGAATCTAATGGACAGTTTTTCTGAACTTGTAAGGCTGGCATGTGAGTTATCTAAAGCAAGTGTATATAAAGGTATGTATTGTCATTAACTATTTATAGAGAAGTATATTTTTACACTAAATGCTTATGGATCTGAATATTCTCTATCCAGCCACCTGCCCCTCTAATTACACCTGCATATTTCTGTTCACCATGTCATACCAATGATTTCCCCTTGGCAGAAAGAAGATAAGCTAACTCAGTAATTAATCAGCATCAAATAATATGAAAGTGATTAATTGAATGTTGTTATAATCTTATGATCAGGGAAATAATTAAAATTGGTTTTGTTGTTATGTTTTCAGCTATATTAGCTGCTTTGTTTGTAGGAGATAAGGAGGCCAAATTAATTTTGCCTTTTTATGCCACATATCAGTTTTACTTTAATCACATCTTAGATTGAAAATGATGTGGTTAACGTTCATTTATTCAAAATAGAATTCAAAGTAAAAAATATGGTATCCTTAGCCAACATCTAATAACTTTCATCAAAGATTGTGATGTGGCCCTAATTTTTTTAGGCAAAAATATAATGATTTAATTATTCTTGCAAAATTTAACTAATGTGCATCACTACATTATATTTTCAAAATCACAGTGACTATGGCTGTTCACTAATTACCACACAGAAATTAGGAATTGTTATCATTCACTAACCCATAAACATCACTGTAATTTCTACCAAGCATAGAAGATGTATTCATGAATAAGCTTTGTTATTCTTATGAAACTTATGGTTTTCATTTAGAGATATAGAAGTAGAAATATAGATTTTTCCTATCATATTTAATCATTCAACAATCAATACTTTATTGCTAATGATGAACAAATTGTTAATTGGTCCTCTTTAGGTGAACTGACAGTGAATAGAAGGAAATGATTGTATATATATATATATATATATATATATATATATATATATATATATATATATATATATGTATGGGCAATACATTATAAGCCTTTTAATAAAACTATAAATAAAATGATCTGGGGATCCTTTACCTAACTGTGATCTGATATTCAATACAAAAATCAGAATTTTTTTTTAATTTATTTATTTGAGAGTGACAGACACAGAGAGAGAGAGACAGATAGAGGGACAGAGAGAATGGACGCGCCAGGGCTTCCAGCCTCTGCAAACGAACTCCAGACGCGTGCGCCCCCTTGTGCATCTGGCTAACGTGGGACCTGGGGAACCGAGCCTCGAACCAGGGTTCTTAGCTTCACAGGCAAGCGCTTAACCACTAAGCCATCTCTCCAGCCCAAAATCAGCATTTTTTAAGGATTATTCACATTATATATTAAAAGAGAACTATAACATAATAACTACACAAAGATTAATTATCCCTGGGATAAATTGACTAATTAAAAATGATGGTTGTTTTTCTCATCTTGTGTATCCACTCATATCCACATTCTAAAGTTGATATTTTGAAATAAAATATTACAAAGTTTATACTCATGACTTTTTTGGTGCTACCTGAAACTTGGTTCCCTTTGCTTGAACTGTTTTTGATCATCTAACCTGTTTTACTATTATGTGAATAGAAAGACCTCATAGTGCCTCCACATACTTGCCCATTTTCTCCTTCTCTAAGCATTCCTTGTTGTTGCTCAGGTGGGTGAAATTATGAAAATTAATTCTTTTACTCCCATAGTTTCTTTTTTGGTTACCATACATTGTTGTTTCTATTTTCACCAAAAACTGTAGTGTCTTATCTATAATTGGGAGATAACCAATGCTTTCTTCTAAAAAAGTAAACATATATTTTAGGTGTCCTTCCTGCACAAGCATACAATTCAGCCATGCTAAATGACTTGTTTAAAAAACATTTCCTGGAGCAGTGTTGATGGCTTGGGTTGTACCTACTATGTAGTTCATTCATTCAGTAAAATTTACACTGAGCTATGTATGGTCCTTTCCTATAAACTGAAGTCATAACAGTGAACAACAACAACAAAAATTCTCCCACATATACAGATTCATTAAAGGGGAAAATATTGAGTTACTCTTATCCTATTTTGGTGGTTTTCTACTGAATAATAAGAATAAGAATGACAAGAAAAGGTCTAGAGACTTAGCTAAATCATTTAAACATTCTTCCATCATTTAAGCCTGGTTTAGGAGTTGTGCCTACACATCTAGAGGATATCATCATGGACATATCAACAGGATTCATTTGCAAAAATATACTATAAATATAATCTGACATCTGCAGACATTGTTTGTCTCTTTACACTTAGAAATGGGTAATGCAACTGTTAGCCTGGAAGATAAAAAGTAATGTTACAATTCTGTGTTAGCAGTTGGATGAGGTTCATGCATCATTTTTGGTCATCACCTGGCTCAGTGTTTGTCAATGTGAAAAGTTCTTGTTAATGTCAATTTCTATTTCTCATAATACTAGTATGTTTTCAGTGCTTTAAATTTCTTGCATACTTCTTTATCATGACAATTTTTAGTGTTTTGGTAACCTTACATATTTAATAACCTGAAGCATTCCTCTTGAGGAACTTATTTGCTGGCTTTATATATACACTTTAACTTAATGCTTGCTGGACGTATAATATCCCTTTTGGTTAAAATAAATAGATACTAGATGCAATTGTAAGTTCCTTGTCATGCCTACTCTTTGTTGAAAATACTTTTCCCATGATATTTGTGGAAGAATATAGTCATTATCTTGTTTTTCATTCCTACAAAAATGTATTTTCCCTATACCTGAAACTTAATGTTTGTTTGAATGGGCAAACCACACTGTGTACTTACTTTTTTTGGTCATAGCAGAAACATGAGACAGTCCACATTCCCCAAGAGCTCTGTGTTGCCACAGCAGGCACACCAACTAGATAAGCTGGATATTGCACATCTTAGTAAGAACGCTGGCTGATATACACAGTGGTGGAGTCATAAAAAGATCCCTGACTCTTGACTTGCATGCCTTTATAGAAGATTGGTGCTGGAGCTAGATCTTGAAGTGAAAAGAGAACTTTGGGCAACTAAGCAACCATATTCAAAATGGATGTATTCAACACAATCTACATAGAACAAGATATTTATGAAGTTTAAGATTTTGATTCTGACTGACTGAGAAGGGGGCAAGGATATACAGTCCTTTACAAACATATTCTCACTTAGTTTTCACAATGTCCTAGTGAATTTAAATGTATTTTAATCTCCACTTTTTTCATTTGTTTTCTTCAAGGTAGGGTATTATTCTATCCAAGGTGGCATAAAATTCTTTCTTTATCTTCAGGATGCCCTCACACTCATGGAAATCCTCCTACCTCAGCCTCCTGGTCCTGGGATTATATGTGTACACCCCATGCCCAGCAATCTCCACTTAAAAAAAAAATATATATAGTCAGTTAATACAGTCAAGTTGGTACAATTGTTAGCCTTGTTCCTGTCCTCCCCCCTCCACAGGAATCCTTTTTGTAGGGGTATATGGGTCATGCATTATGGGGTTAGCCTTTAGTTTGGGGTAGGAGGAAATGTCTCTGAGTGTCATGACCCAACGTGTGGCTCTGACATCCCCCCTCTCCACAAATTTCCCTGAGCCATGTTGGGTTCATATTAGATCTGCTTCTGTGTTGAGATCTTGGGTGGCTCTGTGTCTCTGGATATCTGGTTTGGTAGGGGTTAATTTTTCTCTGTGTCTATTTCCTTCGCCATTGTGCTGGTTCTTGGTTTGCCAAGAAAACAGCATTTTTGCATGTTTCCCCAGTTATTCTTGGTTCCAGCGGGGCCCTTTTGAGGTATGATGGCGTGGTTCTCTCCTTAGGATCTGCATCTATCTGAAAAAAAGAAGCAGTTTCTCCAACAAAGAGTAATGTTAACACCAAGTAAATGTGATAACCATTATTTTTTAGAGAGAGTTTAGTGGAGAGCAGTTCAATTTTGGATATGGTTCTGACTTGTTTCCCAGCTCCAGCTATAGGTTCTGGTCCACTGAGCAGATCAGTTAGCCAGATAGAGAGCAGTTAACTCTCCACCATGGCTATGCACCACTATTGCAGTTCTATGAGCATCACATCAGGTTGTTTGCTGCCAAGTAGGATAGACCATGTGTTGCTTAGGCAGATATTGGTCTTTATCCCCCAGTCGCTCATGTACCACCTTCTGGTACTAGATGTGTCACCTGTCTGGAGACTGACTCTCTTCTAGCTTCTAGCCATGTCACTCCATGATACATACCAACAGTGTATGGTGTCTTCAGCAGTAGGGTCTTACCACCAACATGTGGTGGGTCCTCAAGCGCTCTGACATAAATCTGTCTTCTTTTGGAAAACCTTGTAGTTCTCTGTGATCAAAAGCTCATTATGGATGATTACCACCTGGTGGTACCAGGAGTTAAAGGTCAGCAGCCAAGAAGATAAGGAAGAACAGGATGAGTGATATAAAAGAGATAGAAAGAAGAGAAAGAGAGAGAGAGAGAGAGAGAAGCAGAAATAGGAGGAGATAATGAACAGTTTTTTTCATACCCTCTCCAGAGCCTTGTGAATCCAGTGTTCCTATAAGGGCCTTGTGGAGGTTCAGCCATTTGGTCTGTATTTTAGGATAGAGTTTTATGGTACCATTGCCTTTTGGGTCCAGTTTTGTGTCCCCCCTCCCTTCCTTTTTCTTCCGTCCCTCCCCACCCTCCCTATTGTTCGGTCCTCAAGATGCTTGGTAGGTATGTCAACAACTTGGGTAGATTCAGGTTAGGAGCTATAGATGAGTGAGGCTATGCAGCTATTATCTTTCTGCAATTGGGTGAGTTCACTGAGAAGAAGCTGTTCCAGGCTTGACCATTTTCCTTCAAATTTCTTTCTGTCAGTTTTCCTTACTGCAGGGTAGAATTCTGTCATGTAGATATACCACATCTTAGTTATCTATTTATTTGTCTAATGATGGACATCTGGGTTGATTCCAGCTCTTGGCTATTACAAATTGAGCAGCTATAAACATGGTTGAGCAAATTTCTCTGAGCTGAGGTGTGGAGTTTTAAGGGTATATTCCCAGTAATCTCCACTTTTAAGAGAAGAAAACTGAGGATCAGAGAAGATTAGTCAGTTTTATTCATTGAGAAAGTCAAAGAATGAGAATGTAGTCTTGTGTCTGACATGACAGTCTGTTTTGAATGATGATTTTAGGTTGATTATTTAATAACAAATTATAGTCAGGATTCAAAGAAACATCCAATTCTTTGTATCTAATAAGCTTAATCAATTTAATAATTATTTGTATGACTGTGAATGCTAGTGTTGGTAATACAGTCCAAAGCACTGTAATTATGTTACTAATTTGGTATCATTAGATAGTAGAGGAAAACATTTGTTTTAAGAATTTCTGTATTTGTTATAAAATGTCAATATTTGTGTTCCTTCATTTATTTATGTGTTGATAATGTCAGGTAGAAGAGGGATAAATTGAATTAATTAATATGCATCTACAATTTTTATATCATAACAACAAATGCTTAAATCTCTGTCTTAGAATCTCCTATTTGGTTTGCTTATCTGGGTGGTTTTTTGTTTGTTTGTTTGTTTGTTTTATTTTCCAGGATAGATGTTGTAACCTGGAGTATTTTAAATAATTTTGTGTTAATGTGCAAAATGAAGCTTTGCTGAAGTCATTCCTTTTCTAGATGGTAGTGAAGAATATGCTTATTGAATTATGTTAGCACAAATATAATAATGTGGCTGAATTGATTAAAAGACTCATTGAGGGTATATTATCTTGTAGGATTTGAGGGCAAAGGTACACCAGACCATTGTTTACCAACTTTACTCGTGTCATGGTACCTGTACAAAATAATAATGTGGGGCTGAAGAGATAGTTCAGGAGTTAAAGTGCTTGCCTGAGAAACCTAAGGATCCGAGTTTGACTCTCTTGTACCCACATGAGCCAGATGTACAAGATCATCCATGCATCTGGAGTTCATTTGCAGTGACTAGAGGCGCTGGCAACTCATTCTTTCCTTTCTATCTGCCTCTCTGCCTTTCTGTCTCACTCTTGTTGTCTCTGTCTCCCTTTCTAATAAATAAAATATTTAAAAGAAAATAATCTAATGACATTTAATATCATATAGACAGAGGAGGATATCCAAGCTAATAATTGAGTGGTTTACTTCCAAGACAACCAAAACTCCCTCTCTCAGTCTTACTCACCCAATGTCCTTGTGTCTAGTTATAAGACTGTGAACATGTTCCCACCACTATAACTACCAGAATGTGAAATCTCCATGCTCTGCCTTCTCATCTTTTATCTAAGAAGCCACCTTCTCTCCCATAAAGTACATTCCAGGAAGCCCAGGCAAAGCACTCTGCATATTTTTAGGCTAGAATTCCAGATCCCCCCTCAAACATACCTTAGGATTGGACCCTAGGATCTTCTCACAGTGACACCTCCTCCAGCCAGGCAGCTGGAGATCTAAAGCTTTAATAAAACCCTGAGTCTATTGGGGGATGTCCATTCAAACTGTCATACTGACACTATTCATCCTCTCCTAGGACATTTCTCTCATCGCACTGACATATCATTTCTCTCCCTCTTATTTTATTCATGCTGTCCACTCTCCCATTTCATTTCTTCCCTTTGGAAAAAAAAAAAGTATGCTAACAACATGTTTGATCAACACACTATCTCTAGTTTAGTTACTCACTGGCTTTTACACTTGCTTTAATCAGGCTTCCCTTTCAAATCTCAAAAGAAGCAATTGCGCATTAGTAAGTCCAATGATCATTTCTCAGACTGCATTTCAACTGTGCTCTCAATAGATTTTATTTGGGTGGTCACTGCTACCTACTTGATTTATGTTAGGCAGATGACTTAGTACATGCTCCTCTTTTGGTGTCCTCTAATGCCATCTCTTGTTCTACTCATTTTTCTTAGCTTTATTTCCTGCACTCTCATTCTTGTGATAGAGTAGGCATCCAGCTAGGCTGTCTTTGCTACTTATATTCTCTTCCTGGTTGAATGTTCTGGTCCTTTGCTTTCAATCTGTGTTCATCTGTGGTCTCTAGATTTGTATGTTCACCTATCTATGTTACATATCTATATACATGACTCATAGAAACTTCCAACTCAACATGCACAAAAATAAACACATGGCTTTTTAGCAAAACTATAGCATTTTCCATCTCAGATGGTGGGAAATTATTTTGTCCTGCCACACCTTAGGCCTAAAATGTGAATATCTATATGCACAAAATCTGTGAGTTGTCCTTGATTTCTTTTTCTGACTTTCATAAGAGAACTACATCTGATGGGTTAGGAAAATCCAAATATTCCATAAATTAAAAGTGTGTAGTTAATCATATAGAAGGATGTGCAGTAATGATTTTATGTTTGATATAAATTAATCCACAAGGCATTTATTTAATAATCCTTTTCCAATATTCTTCACTGATTTAAAAATCATTGTCAGATAAAGAACTACCAAGATAAAATTTTGATTTACAATGTACTTTGTAATTGAATAAACTGGATTTCAAATATGTAACTTTACAACCTGTCATCTATGTGATCTTAAACAACTTGAATAATTGCTTTAAAATCATGTTACTTATACATAAAAGGGGATAAAAGGAAGAGGACCCTCCTTATAAGCATTTTATTAAGGGCAGGACAATATTTGGCATATAATATCTTTTAATAAATGTAACTTCTGTTTTATTGTTATAACTCTTAACACAAAATAAAACAAGATGGTGATTGACTTTGTCTTCCAAAGAAAATTCTTTGGAAAAGTAAAATTAAACAGGAAATAGCATGCTTGCTGCCATGGCAACTATCACTGTAGACATCTTGAGGAGTAAAGAAAATAAAGTGCTGTACAGATTGCATTATTCTATATCACAGTTTTGAAGATGATTAACCCTGATTCTCAATTCTTCTAAGCCTAATCCTAAACATGCAGTTCTGAGTGCACTGTCCACACATTTAAATTATTGTATCTTTATCTTCTATTATTCTATTCCAATCATGCTAGTATCCAAAAAGTCTTCAAATATAATTGGTACTATCCTAGTTCTTCACATACTTCCATCATTCACATATTTATTTGGAAGTAGTACAAACAAATAATCTTACAGAGGAGGGAACATATACTCTCTTTTGGTTTAGAACCTGCATTTCTTTTATTCAATGTGATATTTCTCCAATACTCTATGACACTGTAGTCCATCATAGTAGAGAAGACAAGAAACAATTGAACACATTCAATCCACAATCAGAAATCAGGGAATGACTGCTGATGATCATCGAGATTTCTCCTTTTCATTCAGTTTGGCACCACAGCCCAGAAAATAGTGCTGTCCACAGTTAGAGTTGGTCTTTTGTCTTCCTTACTTAACTAATCTAGAAAATCCCTCAAACATGCCCAAAGATTTGTTCCTTAGTAATTCCAGATCCTCTCAAGTTGACAGTATTAACCATCAAACCACCTGAAAATGTTTTACATAAGTGCTGAAGACATAAATGTATATGCATGTATACACATGTGCATATATAAGTCTGTATTTACATATGTACATACATGTCCTTCCAAAAATCTTAAGGGATCTCAGTGAATTCTAGACAATATCTTGCTTTGGGAGGATATCTACCAGGAAGGGTAAACTAGGGAAAACTAATGAAATTGTAAGTAAGTCTCTAAGGTAATAAGCTGTATTTTCCTTGGGAACTTCTAACCCAAGATTTTTTGCTAGAACTGATGACGCTTGTTGAGCAGGTTTTCTAGATTTAATGTGACAAAATGTAGAGTTTGTCACCTCACTGCTCAGTCCTTTCTATTTTAACTATGGTTGCTGTCTTACACATCATTACTCGTCAAGAATGACTTATCAGATGAGTGAGTGAGTGGGTGAGCGAGTAAGTGAGTAAATGCTTGAACCCTTCAATTCTGTGTCCAACCAACATCACTGTCAAGAAGCACAAGCCCCAGAGTTCACTGTAAAAGTAAAGTCCAGGATTTATATGAATATAGTGTCTTCTTTTTTATGAATATAGTCAGTATAAACAAAGGATACAGATAGCCTTAGAAGCAGATAAATAATGAGAGAGAAAGACAAAGAGAGAGACAGAGAGAGAGAGAGAGAGAGAGAGAGAGAGAGAGAGAGAGAGAGAGAGAGAGAGAGAGATCTAGCTAGCAGTATATGCTTAGGGACCTTTCTTATGCCATCCATATGGATTCACTAAGATTCACTGTCCATCTGGAAAGAGAATTTCTTTCCATCTGGTATGACTTTTAATTGAATGCTTGTTAACAAATTATTTGTTTTCCATACTGCTATAATACAAATTACAGTGATATCTATTCTACCCTTCCTCTTGTTCCCTCTTCTGTTCTTCTTTCCTTCTCCTCTTTACTCTTCTCCTATGTTTTGTTCCTCAAACAAAATAAATCATAAACTAACAAAAAATGAGAAGCTTATTCCTTCCTGTTTGCAAAATTGTAATCATACCAAATTTTTGAGCTTCTTACCTCATGTCCCCAAATTAATGAAAGGTTATATCAAATTTCTTGTTGTGAAGCCTCATATATGTCACAACTCTTCTTAAATTTATTTTGAAGGATTATAAAAATGTGTGAAATATTCCTTGTAATGATAGAATATGAAATCACATGTTCTAGCATGCATACTGGAACAGTATAGAGTGATTTTTCCCAGAGGCAAAATGCTGTCCTTGGTGACCTTCTGGGAGGTTTTCTTTTCCTGAGACATAATTAAAAACAAATGTCTGGACTCTAAACTCTATTTTAACCTTTTTTTTTTGAAAATGTGATTTAATCTTCATTTCTAATTTAATGTAAAATTGAAGTTTTTGAGGTAGCTAGAATTAAAGTTTCCATAGTTTATATCCTTAGTTTACTTCCTTTGGTATATCTTGAGATATTTTTTGTGCTAGTCTGTCTCTTGAAATTGAAATGAACACATTTTTTTCTTCATGTAGGGGATGTTGCCTAGAAACCAGTGATTTCTATCATGAGCATGTTAAATATTACTTCACATGATACATTCAAATCAGTCAAAATTAGAATGAAGTTTATTGGCATCAAAACTATCTTGGAAAGGTATTTGTCAAACTGAGAATGATGTTAAAATGTACTAGTCAGAAGTATGAAAATAGGGCTGAGTGATAACTCAGAGGTTATGAACACTGACTGCTTCTTGCCTGGAGAACACCAAATTCCACTCCTCAGATCCCATGTAAAAATCTGGGTGTGGCACTATACACCTGTACCCCAGTCCATAAGCAAGTGGAGAGGGGACAATTACTGGGGCTCACTTATGGATATCAGCTTCAGGTAGAGAGAAAGGCTCTGGCTCAAGAAAATATAGAGATGAGAAATAAGAGAACACACATGTTCTCTGCCCAATGCATGCATGCACTTGGGGTATACTCATCTGTACATACCCATACATGCACCATACATCATACATACACACTGCTCATTTAATCTATACACAAATGCATATACATGTAAAATACAATTATAAAAATGTAACTCTGAATTTCATATACTTTCTACCAAACAATAAAACTCTAGGATTATGTGGTTGTATAACAAGACAGCATTGACCAGATTAAAGCCATTACTAATTTCACTTGGAAATTTATATGTACAAAAAAAAAATAGAACCAGTAGTTTTCTCTTATACCTCCAAATACTTGCAAAAATATTACTAACTCACTTCATGCCATCACATACCTTATTGATTCTTCTCTTTGGAAAGCCTTCAATCTTCTACTTTGGCTGGGAAAATTCTGACATTGCTCTCTTGTAAGGTACTTTTCAGATCAATTCACTTAAATTCTTTTGATTATGCCAGTTATTAATACTTTCTACAACACATTGTTATCTTGTTATTTAACTACCTTCTTGATGCTTATCCTACTAAGTTTAGAGGACAGTACTCTATATTTTTTAATAATACTGCCAATCCTGGGGAAAATATCAGTCAAATTGAAGATAAGGTTTACTAGTCCTTAAGTCATACATAGTTAAGAAAATGAGCTAAAGAATATTTGGTAAAGAGAGGCTAAGAAACTCATTTTAGGAAGGGGACCTCTGCTTAGATTAGAATATTGACTTAATCCCTGGACAACTTATTCTACTTCTTTGAATTTCAATATTTTTATATAAAATGAATGCCTTTTCCAAGTCAAAAGATGATATATGATTTTACGTTCTTGAAATTGGCATATATATGTTTCACGAACATTTAATGTCAGTTCTTCCCCTCTGTGGTGGTTTCAATTAGGTGGTGCCATGAAGTTATGTTTTGAATGCTTGATCCCCAGCTGATGGCAATTTGGAATTGGAGATTTGCCAGAGTAGGGTTGTAGTAGGGGCGGGCATATTGGTGTTATAGCTGGTTTTCCCTTGCAAATGTTTGACACACTCTCCTGCTGCTGATGTCCACCTGCTGTTGGCCATAAGGTGACGTCTAGCCTCTGCTCATGTCACAATTTCCCTTGCCATTATGAAGTTCCCCTAGAACTGTCAACAAAAATAAATCATCTTCTCCCTAAAACCGCTTTTAGTTGGGTGCTTGATGTCAGCAACAAGTGGGTAACTGCAATATCTTCCCTCTTAGATTTTCAGGTAAAATGCCTCCATGAAGTTATTTCTAGCTGGTCAAATCAGGTGAATTTTCTCATGTGTTTATTTGATTTAGATCTGATTTGAGCTCTATAATTTTCATAAAGTAAAAATATAAAAGTGTGTTAATCTAAATGGTTCCAATATAGACATTTAAAACTTGTTCCTCAATTGTACACATTAATTTGTGTTTGCCAAGAACAGGAAGACTCTTTAGTCATCCTTAACAAAGTAGCCTTTACTTTTGCTTGTATTTCTAACATACTGGTCCATAGTTTTCATTTTATTCACAAATGTTTCCCAGTTCAATCCTAAAGTACCTATATGTCCAATAACCATAGATACGACAGGATCTAATATTTCCATTAGCAAGTATCTATATTTTTATTTTAAAGAAAACCTTGTTAATTAGTTTCCATATTTAAAAATTGAAAAGTAAAAATTAAAAATTAAAAAGTAGAAAAAGACTAATTTGAGTTAATTAGCTTAATTCTTATATTCCTTAGCTCATGT
This sequence comes from Jaculus jaculus, assembly GCF_020740685.1. Taxonomy (NCBI): domain Eukaryota; kingdom Metazoa; phylum Chordata; class Mammalia; order Rodentia; family Dipodidae; genus Jaculus; species Jaculus jaculus. The sequence goes on along the minus strand of NC_059107.1, from coordinate 125,085,101 downwards.
AATTGTGACAAGCAGTTAAGTATGGCTTTGTTACACTCATTCCATAGATGAGGACACAAGCTCAGCCAGGAACAATTAGTGCACTTTGCAGACTGAATTGTTTACATTGTGACCATAGGACTAAGTTTTGAGTTTTGATTTGCTTTCACATTATTAGTCCTATTTATTAGAAATTATGTTTAAATTAATTACTATATGCGTGTTCTTTAAGCAGTACATGCATTCATCCACAGTTATTAATCAGATACATGATGTCTATTTGATTTCAAGAATAGATGGTCAATTATTTAAAATTAAGGCACAAGGACTGTCTAAAGAGAAAAAAGACTATAACTATTTTATAAGGAATTTTGTCTTCTGTATTCAGAATACAAAAAGTTCTGAGATGAGCATTGCACTTAAATGAATATCATCAGAGCTTTATATTTTTAAGAGTCAATACTTACCCTTAGAAGAAATCTCCTAACATATTAGTATTTATTATGGAGAGACAGTGAGTAATTTTCTAAATTTTGTCCACCTAAGGGAATACTCTGACAATGTTAGAAACTATAGCAATAGTTCAAGAGCAGGTACATATTTAAGCCACATCTCAGAGGAGCCCTGGGCATCCTTAAGACCTCCCTGTTCATCTATTCTCAGGCCTGGCTGCATGATGCTTCCTGTGGTAAGATTTCATAAATGAAGATTAAATTTAACTTTAATTCCTTATTTAGGCTATTTATACAAGCCAAGTGGTTGTTTCTCTTGCCACTGCAAATGATCTCCAGATGCATGTGCCACCTTCTGCATCTGGATTATGTGGGTACTGGGGAGTTGAACATGGGTCCTTAGACTTTGCAAGCACATTAACTGCTAAGCCATCTTTCCAGCCCTAGTGTATGGATGTCTCTTAATGAGGCAAACACTTCCCAACCCAGAGATCTAGTACATACGATGCTCACCACTTCCGAAAAAATAATTCTTGATAGATCCTTGCTTCCTGGCCTCTACAACCCTAATATATAGTACAAGATTCTAAACACTCACAGATATTTAGATTAAGACATCATCTTCTCTGTTCCTCTCATAAAGAGTGAATAACAATGAGTTGTTTCCAAATATACTTTTTCAATATTATTATTTATTTACAAGCAGAAAGAGACAGGACACAGTGAGAAAGAAACAGAGACAAAGAGAGAGAGGGAAAGAGAGATTGCGGGGGGGGGGGGGGTGGAGAATGGACATGCCAGAACCTCCAGCACTATAAACAAACTACAGATGAATGCATCACCGCATCTGGCTTACATGGGAACTAGGGGATTGAAACCAGGCCCTTAAGATTTTCAGGCAAGTGCATTAATACTAAGCAATCTCTACAGCCCCAAACATACTTTCAGAATAATAAGATGATATGATTCCCATTAATAGGCTATATATGACAAAAGTTGGGGAAATGTTGCATACCTTGGTAATTCCAATATTTACAAAAATTCATTAAAATATAAAAATTATATATAACCATTACTTTTTTCTTCTGCTTCTTTCACAAATAACACATATGTATTTATTCTCCTTTTGTTCCTATTAAATGTATTGCTATTTATTAGCCAAAAATTTTAGTGTGCTTAACTAAAATAACGTGTTTTGCTACTCATTCAATTTCAGTATATATTTGATAATGTGCCAAACTATGTGAGATTATGTCAAATAACTTACTTGTTTTCCTTTAATAATAAGAAATCAAATTAGCTTCTTGTTGCAGACAGCTTCAGATTCGCTGAGATGAACTTTCAGACCAGGCACAGTTATGGAGTAAGGGATTTATTGAAGCTTACAGATCCAGGGGAAGTTCCATAATGGCAGAAGAAGCTGGCCTGCCTTCACAGGACCAAGCAGAAAGAGAGAGAGAGAAAGAGAGAGAGGGAGAGAGAGAAAGAGAGAGAGGGAGAGAGAAGTACAAGCCTAAAGGTCAAAAGCTACAGCACACTTCAGGAACTCCAGCTAGGCAGACTTTGCATATCTTTAGGTTGAAATCGGAAACCCACCACCACACCTTAAGATCACCGAGTGACATTGCCTCCAGCAGGTGGCTACAGATGCAAACTACAAACAAACAACTGAATATATTGGGGGCTATCTATTCTATTCAAACCACCACACTTCTCATCTTAATTATGTCAGGACAAATTTCTAAGGATATGGAACTTTTACTTGCTCCTTAATAATCAAATTAGAAATCTTTTTTTTTTTTTTTTTTTTTTTTCCGTTAAAATCCAGGCTCCCAAGACACTGTAGGTTTCTGTTTGATACCTCATTTCTACTTACAGGAGAGCACAGGTTGTGAATCTCTGCTGCCCACTACATGAGGCAGCACAGTGCTAACAGGAGTTTCTCAGTGGAGAGAATCCAAATTTTCAAATGTACCATTGATCTCCCCAGCTAGAAAGCCCATATAATCACTCAAAATTTAACAACCTATTTGAAAGAATTCCGTGAGGATTAAGAAATAAAACAAGCTAGGTTTGGTGCTGCACACCTTTAATCCCAGTGCTCCAACACTCAGGAGGCTGAGATAGGAGGATTGCTTTGCATTCAAGGCCACCCTGAGAGTAAATTCCAGATCAGCCTTGCCTAGAACAAAACCTTACCTTAAAAAAACAAAAAGAAATAAAGAAAAAAGAAAGAAAGAATGAAAGAAAGAAAGAAAGGAAGAAAGGAAGGAAGGAAGGAAGGAAGGAAGGAAGGAAGGAAGGAAGGAAGGAAGGAAGGAAGGAAGGAAGGAGGGAAGGAAAGAAGGAAAGAAAGAAAGAAAGAAAGAAAGAAAGAAAGAAAGAAAGAAAGAAAGAAAGAAAGAAAGAAAGGAAGGAAGAAAGGAAGAAAGGAAGAAAGAAAGAAGACAAGCAGGCTGAGGAGTTGGCTCAGGGGGAAGAGCTTGCCACACAAGTATGATTTTCTGAGTTCATATTCCTTGTATCCACATAAAAAGTCAGCTGTGGCTATGCACACCTACAACTCCAGGACTAGAGTGGCAAAGAAAAGAGGATCCCCAGAGTTCACCAGCTAGCTAGTTTAGGTGACTGATGAATTATAAGTTTAGATAGATACCCTGTCTCATATAATATAATAAAATGAAAAACAACTAAGGAAGACCCTTGAAATTTACCTCTGGCCTACACAGGCTCCTGCATACAGGTGCACATACACATATGCCCCAACACACACATGCTTACACACTACACACATATACATGCATAAAATGTAAAGAACAGGAATAAAATATTAATTTGAAAGAGCATATACTGATTTCTTAAGCAATTAGCAAAAAAATAAATCATACATTTTCAAAACTTTATATGCAATAATATACTTCTGATAAAGGGATTAATAGTTTTAACAAATAAAGATGGTTGATGTAAAATAAAACATTTTGGATATTCATTCTAGAGCTCCAACAAAACTAAGTAATTTGGTTATGTCAGAGGGAAACAGCAATGAACCTGAGGTAAGGGAGGACTGGCAGCCAGAGTCTGAACAATAGGAACAGAAAAGTGCTGAATTATTAAAATACAACAGTAAGTTAAAATAAATACAAATGATCCTATATTTATGATATGAATAAATGTTAAATAAATTGGTGATGAATGTACAAACCATCTTTATAGAATTTTGACATCATACACACACACACACACACACACACATATATATATATCTCCCTATAATTTACACTCAGTTTCTCTTCTTGCTTCTCCATTTTGATAGTTTAACAGACTTAATGACAAATTCTGAAGAAAGCATGGAAAAGGAAAATTAATAACTATGTGTATGAACGAATTGGTATGCTGTACCTTAGTGGTATGTCCTACCTTTGCGAAAAGGAAGGTTGCAATCCCCAGTGACGTATGGAGATATCAAGAACCACTATGATGTCATGGAAGTAGTTCAACTCTGTGGGCTTTTCTCCTGACATCCACAGTTCTACATACCCAGGAGACAAGCACCAGGCAAATCTGTTTGAGGACAGAATAAACACAGAATAGCCTACAGACCAAGGAGATGAAAACCAGGAAATTGTAGGTGTCTGCCACAGCTACAGGCAAGGTAACAAGTAACTGTGGCAACCTGAATGGGTACCAAGAACAGAAGATATACATGAGTGGAAAAAGTAGAGACATCTGAATAAATCTGAAAATTTAATGGCATACCAATTTCAATTTCTTTTACTTGGAGGAGCATACCATAGCAATTTATGGGAACTTGGTACCATCTTTATAGCATTTGTGTAAGTCTAAAATTTGCCTTTAAATCAAATTTAGACACTGGAGAGGATAGATGCAGATCCTACGGAGAGAGCCACCCCATCATACCTCAAAAGGGCCCCGGCTGAAACTAAGGAAAATTGGCGAAACAAGCAAGGGTGCTGTTTTCCTGATGAATCAGAAACCAGCACAATAGGGAAGGAGACCAACACAGAGAAAAATCAACACCTACCAAATCAGAGAGCCAGAACCCTAGAGGCCCCCAACACCTCATCGCTAAAGCAGACCAAAAATGAACCCAACATGGCTCAGGGAAATTTTGCAGAAGAGGGGGCGGAAAGAATGTCAGAGCCATATGTTGGGTCATGATATACAGAGACATTTATCATACCAATAACTGGGCTCCACAATGCACGACCCATATACCTCTAAAAGGAGGGGCCAATGGGGTGGAGGTAGGTCATGGATGAGCCTAATAATGGTACCAAACTGCCTGTAGTTGCAGAATAGAAAACTAATAAAAAAATAAAAAAATCAAATATTTATGAAGGTCAGATGTCCTAGTTGATTTAGCAATCACTAAACACTTGTCTAATGTACACATAATTTGCTCAAATATAGGAATCAGCTTAAGGAATGATTGCTATTCTGTTTCATTGAGATTTTGTGAGCTGACGGTGAGACTGAAGAATATGCAGCGCAACAAATAAGACTATATTTTTTTAAAGCTTTGTTTTGTTTTCTTTAGTTTGTTTTTAAAGATAAAATTTCACTATATAGCCCAGGCTGGCCTGGAACTCATGGTGATCCTCCTGCCTCAGCCTCCCAAGTGCTGAGGCTTTAGATATGTGCCACAGTGCTTGCTGGTAATAACTTGTTTTATAATCTCACTATATTTTTATCACCTCCATGTTCAAAGGAGCTGCTTCCTGGTTCTGTATATTTGCTGAGACACATTTTGGCTTATTCTGTTTTTATGTCTTGAAGTCTCCACCTTTGAACCATGTGTAAATGGAACATTTATTTTTACCTCCAGAAGCTGCCAAGTCATCTGAATATGATCTGTTTTGCAGACTGAATAATTTGTTAACAACAGAAAAATAAACATGCTTTTCAAAAACTTCAGTGTTTTCAGTCAGTAGATGTGGATCTTAATTCAAAATTATGTATGTCAAATATATTTTGCTAATTATTTATATGTGAAACAAATTTGATTAAAGCAAATGTATAGCTTTTTCACACTTTTGGTAGAGATAGGAAATACAACAGAATTATAATATATTCACATTTGTGGTGGTATTTGGTGTTCAGAAAAGAAAATGCTCACATTTTTGAACAATATTAACTATATAACTGCATTATATGCCTATTTTCCCAATGTCTTACCTAGCTATAATATGTTTTGATCTATAAATTATGGGAGGGGATCTCTCTACTAAACAAACAAACAAAAAAAAAAAAAAAAACAGGCTTTATAAAGAGATTCACACCTTATTGGAAATCCTGGGAGTAACAAAGAGATTGAGAAGCATACAGAAATAACAGAGATGAAACAATAATTAGTTACTAAATGCAGCTTTAAGCAGCGTGTGATGCGTGTTTCCTGTCAGTCAGACGAGGTCTTCTGAATACCACCGTGCATGCTTCCCTGAAGTGAAACTGGATGTTATTGGTTAACCAGGATATTTAGCATAATCACTCTGCTAGACTGTGGTGGAGGGAGGTGATTATCACTGAGAACAGATGGGCAGGTCCACAGCCCTGCCAGATTCTGCAAAGCTCCATTTATCGTTGGTTCTTGCTTATTTCCTTCTGTGTTTTAATTTTTTAAACACTGTATGCTCTAAAGAACTAGTTACATAAAAGGTCGGTGGCTGATGCCCTTTCAGCTTAGATTTCAAATGTAGAAGAAAGGTTCCAAATGATATCCCTGTGTATCTAAGAAGGATGGGACAGAATTCATTTTACCCTCTAGTCTCCCTCAATGCATGCACGGATTTATCCTTACACTAAGCTCTCTGCTCGGCATCTGTACCTCCTTTTGGATTATATTGTCTCTGTGATCCGAAATGATTTTCTCGGATATGAACACCGTTTCTGGCTCCCCTAAAGGGCATCCTCCTAATGGGACCCGGTTTTACACTTTTCAAGTAAGTGTGCTTTAATTGACTTCACAACTTAGGAAGTTAATATATGGTCAAACTTTTAATAAAAAGAAAGTGAAAGGGAAGGTGGAAAGTGTTGAAGAGGGTGTATGCAATGGATAATGTGTATGTCAGTTTAATTTGTTTTTTGTTTTTTTTTTCTTGTGGAATGGCATGGCAGTAGCATTCTCTGTGAATTCCAGCAAAATCATAGTGAACGTTTTATTTTTCATGTATTTCTAAATGTTATATGGTATAAACCTTGAAAGTTTGCTGGCTGTGCTGTGTCTCTGGATGGTTTTCATGGTGTAATATGGGGACCACTATATAGTCAATCTCTTTATGCATCACAGAGAATAAAATTAAAAGGCATTTTGTTGAACTTTGTGAAGTCCTTTTGGCTGAGAAAAATGTTATACTTCCTATGCATAGCATAAGATAATGCCTGCTACTTAATTTTATCATGTGTGTAATGTACAAGCAATCACTAATCCAGAGGGCTAAAGTATCATGTTTATTATGCTTTTCAATTTTGAGATAAAGTAGAAACTCATTAAGATAGGTTTTCTGTGCTATTAAAAAGCCAAAATGATTTATAATACAAACATAAATTTGACTTACACAGCTTTTTTCATGCGAAATGTGGTTCAAATACATGACAATAAATCAGACCTCAATCTTGAACATACTTAAGTCTAAAGTAAATCAGGTTTTACCTCGTTTTTATTCTCAGTTGGCATTCTTCAGTACTAATGCTGACTGTATAATTCAGTCTTATCACCACTATATTAAATGAGAAAATAAACCTCTTTGTATATTGTACATGCTGGAAAAGAAAAGGACTGTCATTAAATACTTTGGAGTATATAGTTTTGGTGTTCTGGAGAAAAATATGCAAATACCTAGAGAACGAATAAAGTAAAGGTAATCATATTTTCAAAGGGAGATTTGATAGCTGCACATTGGATTTCTGGGTCTCTTGCATTTGGAAACTGTAAGGAGTGGATAAAATTGTTCTTTCTCTCCACTTCTATACTTCTATTTTTAATCCTGTCGCCTCTCCTGTTTTACACTGATGTCTACTGATGGTGCAAGTCTGTGTTCTAGAATACATTCTCGTCCCAGTGGCAAAAACTGCTTATTGTGCTAGTGATTCAAAATCCATGGCCCTAGGGCTGTGGGCTGAATTACTTTTTTTTTTTTTTTTCTCCTTTCTACCCTGATATATAAACACATTTTACAATATCCTGTAGCTGACTGGGTGGGCAGATTTTGACATTAGGAATTCTACTTCAGTGTGTTAAAGTTTAAGGGTCAGTGAATCCCATATGCTCAGTCATGACACAGGCTTTTGACACAGTGGAAATCTTGCTGACACCTTCCTTGACAGATTATTTTCTTTGAAAATGTGCTGAAGTAATGTTCACCACTTTTTGGTAATATACTAACATATACCATAAAACACTTAGAATTTCAGGTAAGGTAGAAATGTTGGCAAATATTAACTCAATTTTCCTGCAGTTTTAATCTTGTACAATGAGACTTGATTATGAAATTTGCAAGATAGATAAGGTGATAAGTTTGGGTTGTTTATCTTTCCTTTGCTACTGAAGTTTCAAATTTGAGTGTAAAAGCCTACATTCAAAGTATGAGATAAAGTCTTGATAGTTGAATCCTGGATTTTATTTTCAAATGAAATACTTATTTTTCTTATTTGTATATATTAACATATTTTAACAACAGTACATTTTTGTTGGCTGAAACATGTAGAGAGAAATGAAATTCTGTAAATGTAACACCATTTGTCCAAAAAAAGTATCGTGTGAAAATGATTAACTTTTCAAAACTGGTTCTTATTATAACATCATGTAAATGTGCTTTTGAAAAGAATCTTCTTCAAGGAACTAAAATCATGATGCTTACCATATTACAATTACCCCAGCACAGGAGTTGACATATGCAAAAGCATTTTGATACCTCAGCATGAATTATAATGAATTTTAGTTCTATCCTATCATTAGACATCTAAACTATTCCTGTAATTTTCCTGAAAACATATGCTATCTAATCTTATGAGAAACATTTAGAATATTTCCCATCTAGATAGTTTAGTGGTTAAAAAAGATAAAAATGATAAGCTTAAATATATTCTAAGTAGAAGATTGTCTTTTTCATTGCATTTTAATTAAGTCAAATGTATTCATACTTTTACAGAAATACATGCAAACACTTTTGTGTGCAGAATATGTAACATGATTTAAATTTTTTATTCTCACTTCTGTTTTACTATGAATATACTAATGTCTGTGCTTTCTGTTCAGAAATTGCTGGGCTCTATGTGGTGACAACACATACTGTGTAAATGATGTTTATATAGTTACTTTTCACCAAAGTCAAGTCCTAGAGAACAGACTATGGAGGGAAGTTTCCTGCCCTTTGTTTGACAAAAATTAAGATTATTAGGGAAATATTATTATACTATTTTATATGCCATTACAATTAATTTATCACACTCAAAAATATACAAGGAAGAAAATCATTTAATCAGTTGCATAGACATTTACATGTCTAATATATAAAAAGATATCATATGTACATATTCATTAGGATCTGGTTAATTTTCCTTAATTTACATATGTTAGAACCATGTTCCAACGTTATTTTATACTCATTCCTTCTTATCTATAAGTTTGCAAATAAAACCATATAACTGAGCATTAAATCTTCTGACTTGGTCAGTCATGAACATGTGATAGTCCTACCACAAATACAGCTGTCATGGCTCCCTTCCTTTTGCAGACTTTAAATTTTTTGTTTATTTATTTATTTATTTTTTATTTATTTGTGAGTGACAGAGAGAGAGAGAAAGAGGCAGATAGACAGGTAGAGAATGGGCCGCCAGGGCCTCTAGGAACTGCAAAGGAACTCCACATGCTTGCGCCCCTTGCACATCTGGCCAACGTGGGTCCGAGGGAATCGAGCCTTGAACCGGGGTCCTTAGGCTTGACAGGCAAGCGCTTAACGGCCAAGCCATCTCTCCAGCCCCCTTTTGTAGACTTTAAAGCCCTACTCGTAGTACTGTTACTTATTTGTCATTTACTTATTTTATTTCTTGGAGCTCTTGAAGTTTCTATTGAAAACAATAGTGTGCTAGTTCCAAAACCAAAACAAACTTTTCAAAGCACATCCCAAATCAAATAATAATAACTTTTTAAGGGGGATAATTGTACCTATAAGATAAAGAAATGATTTTGGGGTCATTTAATTCTAGCCTTAATAATGTTATGTATCGGGCTGGAGAGATGGCTTAGCGGTTAAGCGCTTGCCTGTGAAGCCTAAGGACCCCGGTTCAAGGCTTGGTTCCCCAGGTCCCACATTAGCCAGATGCACAAGGGGGCACACGCGTCTGGAGTTTGTTTGCAGTGGCTGGAAGCCCTGGCGGGCCCATTCTATCTCTCTCCCTCTATCTGTCTTTCTCCCTGTGTCTGTCACTCTCAAATAAATAAATAAATAATGAACAACAACAACAAAATAATAATAATGTTATGTATCAAACTTGTGTGTAGCAGTGGCTAATTCTATTGTCTCCCATTGAAAATTAGAGAAAGACACTGTATCATAAAGTACAAAGGTACTGATCTCACATTTCTGTGGTTGAAATAATTCATGCATCCCTGCTTTCTACAGGTGAGTTCATCTTTAGGTCCAAAATGCCCTTGGGCATCTGGAATACTGTTACATACTGTTCTACTGTTTCCAGGAAAGCTGTGTGGCTTCTGCTCCCTTTCCTTCCTTGTGAACCTGCCCACTGGAAAATGTTTTCTTTTTATGAAGTAGTTTTAACTTAGCTTACAAAGAAACATGTCTCCTTGTGGAATTTTCCTACATACTTTGTTGAAGTTGAGTCTCACCACCATCTGTCTCCATCTCCCTGCCTCCCTTTCCCACTGTACCCTTTTACCCTGGTATTTCCCCTTTCACTTGCAATATCTCATGTGTTCTATTATCTTCCTTGCCCCTTCTCTTAAAGCCTTTTTTCTTGGGCTGTAGGGATGGCTTAGCAGCTAAGGTGGTTGCCTGAAAAGCCAGAGGACCCAGGTTCAATTCCCCAGGACCCACGTTAGCCAGATGCACAAGGGAGTGCACTCCTCTGGAGTTCATTTGCAGTGGCTGAAGCCCTGGCATGCCCATTCTTTCTCTTGTTCTCTCTCTTTCTGACTCTAATAAATAAATAAAATTTTAAAAATATATAAGTTTAGGGCTGGAGGGGTGGCTTAGTGGCTAAGGTGCTTGCCTATGAATCCTAAGGACCCAGGTTTAATTCTCCAGGTCCACATTAAACAGATGCACATTGTGGCTCCCGCATCTGGAGTTCCTTTGCAGTGGCTAGAGGCTCTGGCATGCCCATTCTCTCTCTCCCTCTGTATCTAATGAATAAATAAATAAAACAATAATTAAATGTAGATAGATTTTTTTTTTCTAAAAAGCCTCTTTTGTTCAGTGCCATGGGTACCTTTCTAGTTCCCTTGTCTTTAACCACCTTTAGTACAACAGAAAATGGACCAACATAGAAACAAAAAAGAAGTGAAATAAGTGAGGCCTAGGAGGAAACATAGTTTGTTCTCACTCATCCAGTATTCTTAACTTAAAAATGTTCATTATAAACCGGGCGTAGTGGTGCACACCTTTAATCCCAGCACTCAGGAGGCAGAAGTAGGAGGATTGCCATGAGTTAGAGGCCACCCTGAGAGTACATAGTTAATTTCAGGTCGGTCAGCCTGGACCAGAGTGAGACCCTACCTCGAAAAAACAACACCAAAAAAAGTTAATTAAAGAAGATCCTTCCTCAAAGACTCATCTCAAAAACTTGTCTTCCCCTTGAAGATTTCATTCATTCCTATATGTAATGTTAATTGTGTTTTCTCACATGCCTTTCGCCTGTTGGTATCACTACTTAGTGGATATTGTGCTTTCTTCTAATCTCAAAGAACATTTTAATAAGCTGTGTACCTAACAGTAATAATGTGAAGTGTGTAATTAAAATTAAATAAATAACATGTGATAACAGCACAATGAGCACAAATCATGTCCTTCAGATATAGGGATGGAAAACAAAGTGTTACTATATTTATATATTTATCTGTTTGTGTGTGTGTGTGTTTGTGTGTGTGTGTGTGTGTGTGTGTGTGTGTGTTCATAGATGTGTATGGATGTGTCAAGAAGCTTCTATTGAAAACAATAGTGTGCTAGTTCCAAAACCAAAACAAACTTTTCAAAGCACATCCCAACTCAAATAATAATAATAACTTTTTAGGGGGGATAATTGCACCTATAAGATTAAGAATGATTTATTTCCACTGCAAAAGAATGCTCATCCAGCTTTACATGGGGTACAGATGTGTGACTGTTGATTTAAACTTGGATCAACAGGCTCTGTTCACAAACACACTTATGTATTGAGCCATCTCTTCATCCTCCAACATAACTATATGATTATAGGGAAATATGCAAAGTTATATCTTTATATTTTATATAAACACAACCTTTTGTTTAATGCTAGGTACTTACAAACTTGATATCATTGAGTTATTCAAATATGTAACAGCTACATGAATGATTAAAGAATATCTAAAGCTGGAAAATAGCACAGAAGTTACTGCATTTGCCTGAGAAGCTTAAGGACCCATGTTCAATTCCACAGTACCCATGTAAGCAAGATGCACCATGTGGCACATGCATTTGGAGTTCCTTTGCAGTGACTGGAGGCCCTAATGTACCTATTCTCTCCCTCTATCTATCTATGTATTATCTATCTATGTATTATCTATCTATCTATGTGTTATCTATCTATGTATTATCTATCTATCTATGTATTATCTATCTCTCCATCTACCATCTATCATCATCATCATCATGTATCCATCTATCTACCTCTTTATCTTTCTCAAAATCAATAAATAAAATATAAAAATAATAAAGAATATCTTGAATTTTACTCCATGTAAATATGTTTATCAGCTAGCCAACACCTTTTTGAGAATACTTTTATTTAAAATTCTTGTCATTCTCTGTTAACTGGGTTATTTCTTATGTTTGAACAAGAAAATTTAAAAGTTTAATGGGTATATTTTCACATTTTGGTAGATGAGATTAGCACTTTAAGTGTATAAAAAGATGAAAATGAGAAGTCTGGAATGCTCAATTATGTGAAGAACTTTCACCCTAGAGATGCCATTGGTAATTAGCATGGTATAACATGTCTTTATAATCAAACAAATTTTACACAGTAATTATGACTTAGAAAAAAGCCAGAGCTTGCATATTTTATCATTTTGGTATTGCCTGAGGTTTTTTTTTTTCTTTTTTGCTTGTTTATTTTTATTTATTTGAGAATGAGAGACAGAGAGAGAGAAAAAGGCAGAGAGAGAGAGAGAGAGAGAGAGAGAGAGAGAGAGAGAGAGAGGAGAGAGAGGAGAGAATGGGTGTGCAAGGGTCTCCAGCCACTGCAAACGAACTCCAGATGTGTGTTCCCCTTATGTATCTGGCTAATGTGGGTCCTGGGGAATCGATCCTTGAACCAGGGTCCTTAGGCTTCACAGGTAAGCACTTAACCACTAAGCCATCTCTCCAGCACTTGACGGAGATTCTAAAATTATTTTGTATTGCAGAATATATTATAATTTGTTATTGTTGACAAATTTAAAATGTATCCAGAAATCCTTGTAAGAATGCTGAGCACAAGTTGTATTCCCCCACCCCATAAATAAATAGAAATGAAGGCAAAATAATAGTAACATTATAGAAATGATAAGGACACACTCTGAGAATCATTAGTAAGGCACAAGTAGTAAAGGTAGAGGTCTCAGCTGACTGAGAGAAGTGGCTGTTTTCTCTGTCATCTAATTGATTATTATAAATGAGAGAAGTTACACAAGAAGTTCATCGTGTCTGAAGCTGCTCAATCATTTGTGAGACAAGGGAGTTGAGAGTAAGTAGGACATAAACTGGGTAAAAGGAATTGTAGAAATATAGTGCACAAACCCAAACTTAAACAGATGTCACTGCCATGCTCTGTCTGCATTGAACTATAAAAACAGAGTTTTATTTTGTAATATCCTATGAATTCAAAACATTACAAAACAACCACATTGGATTTATAGACGTAAGATTTTTATTCAGTTATTACTTCTCACTTAATCTTAGTTGGCAGTTTCTCATAGTTGTAAACATATTTTTATCATTATCAAATTGGCAGTAAGATTAAATGGTTTATTTAATTTCTTAGAATTGCACCAAAAGGCATAAAGGGAAATTGAGGAATAAAGTCATTGCACTTCAGTAAGTGAAGTTTGTTCACTGTCTGTACTACCAAACACAGAAATCAGTGCAGACCCTCTGAAGCTCCTGATTGGAAATCCATCACCATTCTTCCATTTGCAGAAGTTTCTGCTTATCAGAGATCTGTTAAGGCACATGTTCCAGGAGGAACCATACTTCCTTTTTGCTATGAAATCGCTGGCATATGAGCAGTGGCATACAGCCATGACAGATGTAGAATTAACTGTTGATTGAAATGTCTTGTGCTATTTCATATCATGGAAACCTTAAAAACAAATTGTTGTAAGATTCTCTATCAATTACCTTCTCATGGTTGGGACAAAAATACCAAGCCTGAAGCAAGTTATGGAGAAATGGCTTATTTTTTTGTTTATAGTTTCAAGGAGAAATTTATCATGGAGGGGAAAGCATGGCGGGAGCAGAAGGGTGCCCTCACATTGTCACCCCCACAAGGAGGAAGCACTGGGAACAGCAAGCATGGCTGGACGAGTAAATCCTTAAGACCCACCCCATGTGTCACACTTCTTCCAGTCAGAGTGCTTCCTAAAGTTTTCACAACCTTGTGTAACAAGGCACCAGCTAGTGACTAAATATTCAGTCCTCTGAGTCAGTGGGTTATTTTCAAACCCCCACAGACTCTCAAGCTTTTGCATACAAATAAATTCCCTTACACCTAGTTAAAATAGCTGTATAATTCAGGCTATGTCTACACAGGAAGAAAACTGGAATTATAAAAATGATGTAGGAGGCTCTTGAGATGGAGTTATACACTGAGCACAGTGCCCAAAGTTTAGAAAAGCTGCACCAGAAGCCAGGCATGTAATCTGTAGGCTACATCAGAGTTGACAAGGATATAAATGCAAGAAGGTAACAAAAGTCCTTGAGAAACAAGAGAGAAAGATGTAGAAGAAAATGGAGGTGTAGGATTTTAAGATAATTCATTTAATTCAGCTTTTGCACTCTGAGGGGACAATTGTAATCACAATTTGACCTCTCAGGAGAGGGCTCTGTCATAGTAGATATTTCCTTACTCTAGGGAAAGATGTGTCAATAGATGGAAATATCCTGGCACAGAATAAAGGGGTTGGGCCTGGGGTGAAGAATAGAACACTTAGAGACATGTATTTACCCAGAATTTTCACCAGTATCTGTTCATTGTGTAAACAAATTTTAGAAGATATTACACGTTATTCCAACCACTCTTGAACAATATCCTAAACCCAATTTCAGAAGGTGTTACATATAACAGACAAGTGCTTTTAATGTATGTTCTGTTTTTTTCTCAGGAACACGTTATCAAAGCTTACATTTCTTTTATACCCCTGCTAGAATACTATGCTGGCATTTTATTCAAGTTATGTCCTGCTCTTATACCTCCATATCATAATTACTATGTGGTTTGTTGCTTATTATACTATATTTAGATCTTTATTGTTCTAGTTTGTTTACATTTTAATATTTTATTTTGCTTTATTTATCAGAGAGAGAGACAGACAGACAGACAGACAGACAGAAGACACTGGGTGTGCCAGGGCCTCCAGCCACTGCAAATGGATTCCAGATGCATATGCCAGCATGTGCATCTGCCTTATGTCAGTTCTGGGTAATCAAACATGGTTCTTAGGCTTCACAGGCAAACAACTTAATTAACTGCTAAGCCATATCTCCAACCCTGTTTAGATATTTTTAAGATAAGCTCTCACTTTTTTGATCAGGCTGTCCTCAAACTCACCATCACCTTCCCCAGTGTTGTGAGTGTTGGGATAAACTATGCCTGGCTTAGATTTATTTTTTCATTTGTCTCTTTTACTACTTAACTGTGAAGTCCTGCATAGAATCTGATTTACTTTCCTCAGCTACATCTTTGTTTATTAATACAATGCTGGATTCTCATCTTATAGAAGTTACTATTACTATTTGAATGATAAGTTGGAAACTGCTTAAAATATGTCTTTTTCTAGTCATTAAATCATGCTGAAACACCTTATTGAGTTTCCCCATTATACTAGAATTTAATAATCTCAAGAAATCTGAGTAACCTTAAGGAAAATTGCTGAGAATTCACACTATCACATTCCTCTTTTCTCCAGCATAGACATAAATACAACAAAGATGTGCTTTAGAGTTGAAGAGAGATCACTGATTTCAATTACATAATGCTGTTTCCAAATCCACTCTAAATTCTTTTTTATTGTAAAATTTACTGCCATTTTATGAGATTTTTCTTATATATTTTTGTGATATTTTATGTATAACTAAGACTTATATCAAGAAAAACTTGGACTAGAGAGATGGCTTAGTTTCTTTTCTTTTCTTTTCCTTTCTTTTTTTTTTTTTTTTTTTTTTGGCTTTTCAAGGTAGGGTCTCACTCTAGCCCAGGCTGACCTGGAATTCACTCTGTATTCTCAGGGTGGCCTCTAACTCATGGCGATCCTCCTACCTCTGCCACCCAAATGCTGGGATTAAAGGTGTGTGCCACCACGCCCGGCTTAGATGGCTTAGTTTTAAGACACTTGCCTGTGAAGTCTAAGGTACCAGGTTTGATTCCCCACAACACATGTATGCCTGGTACACAATGTGGTACATCATCTGGAGTTTATTTGCAATGGCTACAGGCTCTAGTGTGCCCATTCTCCCTCTCTCTCTCTCTCTCTCTCTCTCTCTCTCTCTCTCTCTCTCTCCCTCCATCTCTCCTTTTCTCTAACAAACAAAAATAAAAAAGGAATCAAAACAAATAAAAGTAAAAAAAGAAAAGAAAAACTCAAATTAATTAAGACCCTGTCCTTTCAAATTGTACACATGTTTCATAAGGAGGTTCTTCCTAAGTAACCATAGTGATGAATGAAATTGTTTCTCTGTGTTTAGTTTCTTTGAATACTTGAATGCTATTCAGGCTATGAAGTTATCATGAAGACTCAATAGGACATTTTTAAAGTCATGCATAATAAAATTAATCTCAATGCACATACTAGTCTGTCAAGATTAACTTATTCCTAAGAGCCCTTTTCAGAGAATTGTATGTAAAAAGAGATCATCATGCTAAGTAAAATAAGGTAGAATAAGAAATAAAATATTACATAAGTTTTTTCATATGAAACACATATATATATCAAAATAGAAGGTGGGCCATGAAAAGAGAGGGAAGGTTTATAAATGAGGGTAGAGATGAGAATCATAAAAGATGATGGGAAGCAAAAAACTAGAAATAAAGCTGTACAATTTAAATAATAACTTGATTTATTTTACAATTAATATTTTCTCTCTTTTCATAGAAATTAGCATAAATGAACACAAGCACCATTTTAAATAATTCATATATGGACTGGGGAGATAGCTCAGTTGTTAAAATCCTTGCTTTCAAACCCTGATAACATGGGTTTGAGTCCTCACTACCCATGAAAAGCTAGATGCACAAACTATTGCATGCATCTGGATTTCATTTGCAGTGACAAGAGGCCCCAGAACACTTCTCTCTTTCTCTTTGTCTTTCTCTCTCGCCTTGTAAGTGTATAAATAATAAAATCATAGTGTAAAATTAGCCTCAAGCAAAGGAAAGAAAACCATGATTGCATGTTCAGATTTGCTACAGCCCTAATAAATAGATTTCAGGGATAGTTCAAAATAAAATTTAGAATAGAAATAGAGTGTCAACTACTGGGAACATAACAATGGAAGCAAGGGTTTCGTGTTACTAATCATCTGAGTGTTCAAAATTGATATGAGTCAGGTTTCAGGTAATGAACATGTGAAATAATATTTGCAATTGAGATTTTATTTCATTTTTCAAAGAGGAGAGGTAAAGACAGAGAAGCTCACAAAAGTAGTATGTTTTGCATAATGGTGCTGTGATTCCAGTGGGAAGGCCATCAAGTCTAAGAAAACGTATGTCTTTACCTCTAAGTACCACTCATTCTTTGTAGTCAAGTGTTCTTTCAACAATACATCATAGTTCCCATTCTTACTTCAGATTCTTCCTTACTTTTGCTGAGATCACATCAACTGTTGTCCATGTAACTGTCACAATAATTAGTACAAATTTATTTTAAGGACACATATTTGGTCATTAATTGTGAATTTCTTAGGGGTATAAATACATTTCTTAGTTTGAAAATTGATGTATATTCAAAAATGTCTAAATAGATAATGTATGGTTATTTTAAAGAACATAGATTTCATTTTGTATCAGGTTTGTGTTGGGAAAGAATTCACTAAATTCAATGTACCTACAAAACAAAAATTATCCAATAGAAGATAGTTTGTTGGGCTGATTATCTCATTGTGTGACTGTATATAAGTGGTTAATCTGCATTTTTTTAATTTATTGCATTTTTAAAAATTTTTTCCTTTTTGTTGTCTATTTATTTGAAAGCAACAGACAGAGAGAAGGAGAGAGAGAGAGAGAGAGGAATAGAGAATCAGTGCGCCAGGGCTTCCAACCACTGCAAACGAACTCCAGATGCTTGTGCACCCTTGTGCATCTGGCTAATGTGGGTGCTGGGGAATCGAGCCTCAAACTGGTGTCCTTAGGCTTCACAGGCAAGTGCTTAGCCACTAAGCCATCTCTCCAGCCCTATTTATTGCTTTTAAAATTTATTTGCTAGTGAGAAATGATAAAAGAGAAATGACTTTTGTAGGGATTTATTTTCCTTTTTTATTAAATAGAAACTTTGCGACTGAAAAAATAGCTTAGTAGTTAAGGTTCTTGCCTGCAAGGCCTAGGGCCTCAGCACCCATGTAAGCCCAATGCACAAGGAGTTTATTTGAAGTGGCTGGAGACCGTGGCACTCTCTCTCTCCCTCTCTCTGATAAGTAAAATAAAATATTTAAATAGAAACTTTGGATACTTCATGTGTTTGTACCTTCATTTTCCTCCTCCCTACCCCCACTGTTCTCTTTAGTGGGATTTCTGGTATTCAACATAGGGTTGTGGGTTATGAGTTGTGAGTGCAGCAGTCAGTTATTGTGGGGGGGGGATGCCTGTGGATGTCCCCCCCAAACACACACACCCTATGGCTCTTACATTCTTTCTACCCTCTCTTCTGCAAAACTCCCTGAGTCAGTGTGCTTTGAGTCTACTTTAGTGTTGATCCCTCAGCAGCTTCTAGATTTCTGCTTTGATCCATTTTGTGCACCCTCAGTGTTGGCTCCATCACCCTGGCTCAGATTGTCACCATAAAAGTGGCTCTCTTGCTCATTTTATCAATTCATCTGTGGTTTCACCTGGGCCCTGGCTGATTTGCAAGTGGAGAGCCAGGGCATTAGCTATATTTTCTTGTCTTGCTGCTAGATTTTATTTCCTTACTTCTCGCTACCTTCTGCAAAAGAAAAGAATATATTCTCCAACAGAGAATGAGGACAGCATAGGTTAAAGGGGATACACATTGTTAGAGAGATTTTGATGGGTGTAGCCATACTGTTGGCCAAAAACTAGTGGGAGCTTCTCATTGGAGACTACGATTTTGTATTCCATAGGATTCTGAATTGGTCCTCAGTTCTAGCTAGGGGTTCCTTTCCACTGAGCCAATCAGGGAGCCACTGGTTACTAAGCAAGACTGTGTGCCACTTTTACATGGGTGTGTACACCTGGTCAGCCTGGTTGTTTTCATATAGCCATGTCTCCTGTTTTTTGGCAATTTTTCCTAGAAGCTCATGGTAGCACTTTTCAGCACAGTTCAGGCTAACCACCTGGGACTTGGCTTCCTGCCAGAGTTAGCCAGATCTCTCAATGTTCTATCAGAAGCATGTTGTGTCTTCAGATGGGTAATCAAGTCCTTTGACAGAAGTCTGTCTTTGTTTGGGGGACTGCATAGGTCTCTCTGATTAACAGCTCACCTAAATTGTAACCAATTTCTGTTACTAAGAGTTAAAAGCTGGGGACGAATGTTTTAGGGTTAGGTTTCATCTTACTCTTTCTAGGGATATTTTCCCAGACAATCCCTCCAAGGTCCTGTTGAGGGTTATATCTTTTGGTCTGCTATCCAGAAGGAAGATGTCTATAGTACCAATTCAGTTTTGCATTTGACTTTGTGCATATCTCCCCTCTGGCAACACATTCCTCTTACCCCAAGCCCTTCTGTCCCTCTTATCTGCCCCTTTAATTGCTTGCCAGTTTTGGCTATAACTCAAGGTGTTCCAGT
The DNA here is from genome assembly GCF_020740685.1 of Jaculus jaculus. NCBI lineage: Eukaryota > Metazoa > Chordata > Mammalia > Rodentia > Dipodidae > Jaculus > Jaculus jaculus. Next base: position 125,065,241 of record NC_059107.1, on the reverse strand, counting down.
TTAGGAAACATGGATGAGGGAGAACATGCAGCATTTGTGTTTAGCCATACTTAATGGGGAAAAACTCAAGGAGTTCCTGTTAAGATTGAGAACAAGACAAGGATTAGAAATACAAGCCCAAGCAGTGAGACAGGAGAAAGATATAAAAAGATACAATTTGTAAAGGAAGAAGCCGAACCATCCCTACTTGCAGATGCAATGATCATATACATAAGTGACCCAAAGTATTGGACCGTCAAACTTCTAAAGGTGATAAATTCCTTTAGCAAAGTTGCAGGATACAAAATCAGCATACAAAAATCAGTAGCTTTCCAATATACAAAACACAAGTATACAGAAAAAGAAGTCAGCAAAGCTGTCCTGTTTACAGTAGCCACAAAAATTCAAATATCTGGGAATAGCCCTAACTAAGGAAATGAAAGATCTACATAATGCAAATATAAAACAGTCAAGAAAGAAGGAAGATATGAGAAGATGGAAGGAACTTCCATGCTCCTAGATATGAAGAATTAATATTGTAAAAATGACAATTGTACCAAAAGCAATATACAGATTCAATGCAATACCAATAAAACCTTGGCATTATTCTTCACAGAGATATAAAATATAATCACAAAATTTATACCACCTCATTCAAAGCAGGTTTAATCTGAATCTCACCATCTTCCCTTCCCTTCCCATTCCTTTCCTCCCTTCTTCCCTCCATTCCTCCCATCCTTTTTCTTTCCTTCCTTCTTTTCACCATTCTCCTCCTCTCTCTTTCTTTGTTTATTAAAAATTCTACTGAAAATTTCCATAAACATAAATAATGTACCATCATCATCATTCCCTCCTACAACCCTTTCTTTTCCTCATCCCAAATCCCCCTCCATTGAATTCCTCCTTCTTTCTAACTAGTCTACCTTCTATTTTGATGTCATCATTTTTTCCTACTATTATGCAGATCTTTTGTAGGTAACATCAGCCACTGTGAGGTTATGAATATCAAGAGCACATTGTTTTGGGAAGACATTATTTTTAGCATTCCTACCTTCCTTTGGCTCTTACAATCACCTTTGTCTGCGATGATCCTTGAGCCTTTGAGGGTGTGATAGAGATGCATCACTTAGTACTGAACACTCCACTTCTCAGCACTTTTGTGTGTTTTAGTTACCCCAGTGGTCACTGCCATCTGAAAAGAGAAGCTCTGCTAACAAAAAGTGAATTTTACTATTCTTTTTGCTGCCCTAGCCAAAACCTTCAGGAAACCACTCTCTCTGTCCCCATCTCAAGTTAGTGTGCTGGGATATCAGAGCCCTCTATGTCTTGCAGGTTTTTTATGTGAGGTCTGAGGATCAAACTCATGTACTCAAGTTTTAACACTGTTTTGTCCACTGAGAAATCTTCCTAGCCATTGTGGTTTTTGGTTTTTATTTATAGAAATGGGTGGAAATAGTCATGACAACTTTAAGGGACTGTCATTTCATGTGAAGTAGATTGTATCGGTAACATGCTCATTATGGACTCAGCATACACAGAAGCAAACTATATGAATATACACCATTGATTCCATGATTAATATATCAATTATTTGTGTGTAATATATTATTTCTCAAGAATATAATTACTTCTTAGTAACTATTGATTAAAATTTTTTCAGTAATTAAGAATTTAGGTTTCATAGTTTATGTTATTAGTTGCAATTTGATTTTTGTTTTTCTCCTTAGTTGGAGTAAAAGATCATCAGAATAGTTATAGGAATTCTTAAGCTTTAGAATGCATAATTATATAAAAATGCAGACTACCAGCTTCCACCTCCAGATATGACTCAGAAAATACATAAGAACCAAGGCATTTGCATCTTAAAACTGCCTGTCCAGAAATATCACCAGTTGCAGCAGAGTGGACCTGACATGCAGTATTTATGGCACTGTAATGGATTCCTTCTATGTGAAGGGTAACAGATGAAAAGGTTAACTATCTACAAGGCCTTCCTTCAGATAATATTATCATTATTCAGAAAGATGTGCTTTGATTTGTTATGATGAAATCACAAGGTCATTTCTCTCATGGGCCAGTTTTTAATTCTAATTGGTATATAAACTATGAGAATTCCAAACTGCATCTTTTATACAAAAATGAGTTAATGAAATTGAGGATCAGCTTAAAGTAATGATGACTTTCAGCTTTAGGGCATAAGTTTAACAAGGAATTTCTAAACTCAGACAATACATTGTCATGTCAAAAATGATATTCATCTTTTCTTAATTATTGTTATAGCTGTCACACAGAAACTGTGTAAAACAAAACAAAAGCTTTATGTTATCAACTCCCATAAATGTCACTAGTTCCATTTTAAAATTATGATTGCAAATTAGAACATAATAAAATGAGGAATATTGGGTTATCTTTCCATTAGCTATAGCAAAATATGTGAAAGAATCAATATGAAAAGATCAAAAGTGTTATTTTGGGTCAAATTTTTATGTGTTGTTAATATATTTTATTTATTTATTTGAGAGAAAGCAAGAGGGAGAGAGATAATGGGCATGCCAGGGCCTCCAGCCACTGCAAACGAGCTCTAGATGCATGTGCCCCTTTGTGCATCTGGCTAACGTGGGTTTTGGAGAATCGAACCTGGATCCTTTGGCTTTCCAGGCAAATGCCTTAACCATTGAGCCATCTCTTCAGCCCTGGTTCAGTTTTTAAAGTTTCAATCCATTGTATATTGGTCTTTTTTTCTTGAGATGGGTTATGGTGAGTTAATACATCTTGGTGGAGACGAATGGAGAAGGAAGGGCTTAGGCTACAGATCCAGGTCAGAGTCTATCATGGAGGGAAAGCATGGAAGCAGGGGCTTTGAGCAACTGGTCACGTTGAATCATTTGTCAGGAAAGATAGTGAGGAATGCTGATGCTCTGTCAGCTCTCTCTTTTTGTTTTAAATACCTCTTCTTTTTTAACATTTTTATTTATTTATTTGAGAGAGAATGAGAGTTGAAGAGGCTGAGAGAGATAAGGGGCATGCCAGGGCCTCTAGCCACTGCAAATGAGCTCTAGATGCATGCACCCACTTGTGCATCTGGCTTTATGTGGGTCCTGGGGAATTGAACCTGGGTCCATAGGCTTTGCATGCAAATACCTTAACTGCTAACCCATTTTCCAACCCAGCTCTCTCTTTTATGCACTCCAGGACCTCATCCCATAGAAAAGTGCTGCCCATAGTTAAGGTGGGAGTTCCCACCTTATTTAACTAATCAAAATAATCCTTCTTCACAGGCAGATCCAGAGTTTAACTGACAATTTCATGGTCCTAAATACATAAATGTTTTTTTTTTTCTTTTTTTCTTTTTATAACAAAGATCCCTCTTTATCTTGAATCATCTTATATCACTGATGTCTATCATGGTGCTTACCAGGTAATAAGGCTTAAGAGGGACTGAAGAGACAGATTATCAGTTAAGGCACTTGCCTGTGAAGCCTATGGACTCACATTCGATTCCCCAGATCCCATGTAAGCCAGATGAACATGGCTGCACATGTATCTGGAGTTCATTTGCAGTGGCTATGCCCACTTTTTTTTCTCTCTCTCTCAATTAAATAAATAAATATAAAATATTTTTAAAATAATGCTCGGTACATATGAGCTGTGACTTACAAGCTTGAGAACTCATGAAAGATTGTCAATAAATGTAGTAGCATGGCTCATTTTTTTGCACTTCATAGCTGTCCAGTGGTGGCAATTAATTTGTGTTGTAGTTACCTTCACATCACTGGGACAAAATGCCCAACCAAAAACAGCATAAGAAAAGAAAGGGTTTATCTTGGTTTACAGTGTCAAGAGAAAATTAATCATGTCATGGTAGAGCCAAGGCTGGGCATCCCATCTTTCTATAGGAACTAGCAGGAAACAGCAAGAGACTGAGTGTGTTTGGGTGCTTGGGCTCGAACATTGCTCACCTCAAGGGACCCACCTGCTTCAGCAAAGCTCCACTCTCCACATGGTCCCACAGGGGGAATGAATGATAGTTTATTCACAAGCACATAAGCCTGTTAGGGACACAGTTTATTCAAACTATAACACTTTGCAGATCCATACTTAGCTATAAATCAAAAGAAGTGGTGTGAGGAATACTCTCTGCTTTGGAAGGTAGAAGAAACACTGTATATCATTTCCTGATATCTGAATTGCTTTAATCTCCTTTCTCTGGAGATGTTTCCATTATGGGAAAGGATTTACTGAGAAGTACCAATATATTTGTATTAATAAATCTGTTATGTAATGCAATTATTATAATGTTAGGTGAATTGAAAATCACTGGCCTTACATATATTACATTTTAAGTCTAGTGATCTCCCTTTATATTTATTACTTTTGTTTGTTTGTTTGTTGGTTTGTTTTTATCAAAGTAGATACTCACTGTAGCCCAGGATAACCTGACACTTACTTTGTAGTCCCAGGCTGGCCTCAAACTCAGAGCACCTTCCTTCCAGCTCTACCTCCCAGGCACTGGGATTAAAGGTATACACCATTGAACCTGGCTTGAAGTTATTACTCTTTAGTGTGATCATAAAATGCCTGTTATTTGCTCCATCTAGAATACTCTGCCAGTTTTCAGAACCAGAGAAAATATCAAGTTCCTTAGCATCAATTTAATTTCTAATACAGTTCCATGAAAGAATGAGGAAACATTAAGATACTTTCAGTGATAGGCTTGTAACACAAAAACTTACTCTTATAAATACGTTTCGCAAGACCAGTGTTTGACTACAAAAGGATCAGTTAGATTAGAACGTGTGTTGTTTGGAATGGATATCCTTACAGCCAAGTGTAGGTTTTACTAACACCACAACAACAAAAAATCCATAGGTGCAAAACATCATCATGATGACTTCAGGTTGAAAATTATCCCAATGTATTTTATTCATGTGAATTGGGAAAAAAAAAAGAGTCTGGGTACCACATTATTCAAAGGGATAACGGTGGGCTGTGTGAATTGCATGCATTAAGGTTTAATGCCTGAATAGAGAAATAATTATTAACGATATACATATCTCCTGTTTTAGTTGTGCCCATTTTCTCTGTAATGGGAATATTATTGCTTTTTTGTATTTTTTAATACAAAGCTTTTGAAAATTCCAGTGTGTCTTTTGGAGATCAAGTAAAGAATTAATAGAGGTTCCTATGATTTTAGTCTGAAGTAAAAATCTGATTCTTCCAAAGCTCATGCTCTCTTGATATCAAATATAAAATTATATTATCTAAAAATCACAACTAGTTTCCTGATTATGACAAAAGTATATTAACAAGCAATACCTTAACAGATGGTGAGGCGTGGCATGCAACCTTCTGTCTGCACAGAAGTAGATGATAAAAAGGGAAATGTGAATGTTATTTTTCCTGTTGTCTACAGAAAATGGATATGCAGCTGATGCTAACTATTTTTGTATCGTAATATTAGAAAATGTACCAGTAAGTGTGCAATTGAGTACCATCTGTCTAGTTGTGAGGCGAATCATGACCACACATCTGACACATGAGCAAAATCTCTAGGAATGGGTAAAAGTCAGTGGTCTAATTCCTGTTGAAAATATTGCTGGCCTAGAGCAGTTTACAAATTGTGGTTTTCTTCTACTCTCAGTGACAATATTGTACAGTCTTTTTGTGAGACATAATGCCTATAAAAGGTAATATAATAGGATATATAAGTAATATAGTCTAATATAATAATATAATTGGACCTACAAGACTTGAATATTTCAAAATAGTTAAAAATTTCAAAATTGTTTTTCTCTGGAGCTGAATGTGGATGTAGAGAAACTTGCAAAACCACATTCATGGCAGTTTGCTGGAGCCTTGGGGTTTCTTGCAGGACTCCCTCCCTGTCTAGGCAAACAGCCCTCAGGACCTTTTTCAGGAGACCAACATCCGCTACAGTCACCACCACTACCAGATGATGTGCACTCCTGCCAATACCCACGCAACCTCCCTGATGCCCTTGCTATGTCTTGCGTCTCAAGACCTTTGAAAGCTTCCACAGTAGTGGAAACGGCAGCCCTATGGTCACGAGGGCCACACCACTACCTCCGCACTTCCCATGCTGCCACTGGCAGCTTCCCAGCACCCAGCTGGCCAACTGCAGCCTCACCCCCAGGGAACCCACAGCACCCCCAGTCTCCCCTGTGGAATCCAGCACAGCCCTCTCGGGCTTCAGATTGGCCTCCTCTGGCCCTCAGAACCAAGAGCCCATCCTGCCATGGAGGCAGAAAGATAAGGGAGGCCCCTCCCCCCTCCCGGATGCAAGACCCTGTGGGATGGGGAGAGAACATCTCTGTGGCCCCCTTTCAGCCCTCCTCTGTGTGGACCCTGTGCCCCAAACCCTGGAAGGAAGAGACTGGACGCTAGTCAGGCAGTGATATGTCTTGTACTAGCACAGCTGCATGCACGTGAGGTCCCAGCTCACATGGATGCAGCTTGGGTGCCTGGTGGCAGCACCTCTGACATCAAACAGCCATCTCATGAAGACTGACCTGCCCAGCCCCATCCCACTCAAGGCCTCGCAGAGACGTGGCTGGCTCTTGACTTGGAGCTCCCTGGAGGCCAGTAGTCCATAGCTCCCTTGCCTCACCCCACCCCTTTGTCAGCCAGCGTTACTGGTCTCGGCGGAGGAAACGGTTATGGGAAACTCCAGCACTCTTGTATCCATCCCTCAACTCCTGCTGCAAGCCTCTCTCCTCAGCACCCAGGAGCACCCCACCCCTGTATCCTGTCCCCCTTTTAATGAAAGAGAAGAAAGTTCTGAATCACACACACGCATACACACACACACACACACACACACACACTGCTTACATTTTAACTTAAATGATATTCTTTTGAATTGAATAATTAAGTTATTTGAAAATAATTATTTAAGTAATAAATATTTAATACAGCTAAGGGGTATAATTAATTACTATTTGACAGGGTATTTCTGATAAGCTTTTTAGTTTTTAAGTATTTTATTGTATTACTTTATTTATTTGAGAGCGAGAAAGAGGCAGAGAGAGAGAATGGGCATACTAGGACCTCCAGCAAATAAACTCCAGATGCATGCACCACCTTGTGCATCTGGCTTTATGTGAGTCCTGGGGAATCGAACCAAGATCTTTTGGCTTTGCAGGCAAGCACTTTAGCCACTAAGCCATCACTCCAGCCCTTTTATTTTATTTTATTCATTTTTCTTATTTTGTTTTATTGAAGTAGGGTCTCACCTTAGCCCAGGGTGACCTGGAATTCACTACGTACCCGCAGGGTGGCCTGGAACTCATGGTGATCCTCCTACATTTGCCTCCTGAGTGCTGCGATTAAAGGTGTGGGCCACCACACCCGGCTTTATGATTTACTTTTAATTGTTTATTTTTATTTATTTATTTATTTAATTTAATTTTAATGTTTTTGGTCTTTTCGAGGTAGGGTCTCACTCTGGTCCAGGCTGACTTGGAGTTAACTCAGTCATTTCAAGGTGGCCCTGAACTCATGGCAATCCTCCTATCTCTGCCTTCCGAGTGCTGGGATTAAAGGCGTGCGCCACCACGCCCGGCTCATATTTATTTAATTTTTGAGACAGGTTCTTTCTTTGTAGCCCAGCCCGGCTTTGAGCTCATGACCCTATAAACTCAGCATATTAAGTGCCGGGACATTGGGCTTGCGCTGCCACAACAATTTCACAAAGGCATTCGAATTGACCTCATATTTCTTTCTTTTTCTTTAGTTTAGCATAGATACTTAGACACCATTCATTCTGGCACTTCCAAATACAACTTATTTTTTTGATTCTCATTCCCTTTCCTATTCCCAATCCTCCAGTTCCATTTCTTCTTTTACCCATAGTATGCCCACCTTTGTATTCCCATGTAACATGTGTCCTTTCCCTTTCCATCACCCTTCTTACAACCTGTTGCAGTCCAGTTCGCATTGCTGGTAGATATCACCCAACCAAGAGCAGCTTCTGGGTAAAAGAGATTTAGTTTGGCTTACAGGCTTGAGGGGAAGCTCCACGATGGCAGGGGAAAATGATGGCATGAGCAGAAGGTGGACATCACCCCCTGGCCAAAATAAGGTTGACCACAGCAACAGGAGGGTGTGCCAAACACTGGCATGGGGAAACTGGTTATAACAGCCATAAGCCCGCCCCCAACAATACACTCCCTCCAGGAGGCATTAATTCCCAAATCTCCATCAGCTGGGAGCCTAGCATTCAGAACACCTACGTTTATGGGGGATACCTGAATCAAACCACCATATTCCGTCCCTGGCTCCCATAAATTGATACCCATACATGGTGTAAAATAAAATGCATTCAGTCTGACTTTAAAAGGCCCCATAGTTTTTATCAATCCCAATGATGTTCATACATCCCCATAGTCCAAGACCTTCAACTGAGCCATAATACAAAAAAATAACCTCAAAAACCCATCATGGCACAGAATAAATATTCACACTGCAAAAGATGGCATTGGGCATAGCAAAGAAATATTTAACCAATACAAGATCTAAACAACTAGGGAAAACATCAAACTCTGTAGCTTCAAGTCCAGCAACTCTAGCCAGTGACAAGTCTTCAAGACCAATAATTCTAACCAGCAACAAGTTTCTGGCATTCCAATTCCGCCCCTCCAGCTAGGCTACTCACAGCCCTGGGAAACTTCCTTGAGGCTGGCACCTCTCCTTAGCAGCCATCTCATGGTCCTGGCATCTCCACTGGGTCTCCACTGCAATCCACGGTTCATCCTCATGGCCCCATGGGGTCTCTATGCAGACAAGCAGCAAACGCGCTTCACACTGCCCATGGCCATTTCCAAAACACAAGACCATGTTGGAAACTCAATGACCCTCTTTCCAGCATTTCGTATACTCCATGATACCAGGTAGGGTGCCAATTTGTTAATCCAGGGGGGAATAAAGCAGACTCTGAAGAACAGGATGCTCCTTGAGCACTCAGGCCCCTTCAAAGGAGTCTACATTCTTCTTGTTGCCTCAGTGCAGGTCAACTAGCCCAGTCTCAAAGGTTGTAATCTCTCAGTTGCAGCTGAACGGGCAACAGTTCACCCAAAGATTTTTCTTTCTGTGCCATATCCCTCTGCTCACACAAGTTCATTTCTACACAAAGCAACCCTGAACAACGTCTCAGGACACGGGCATAAGAGCAAGCTTCTCCCACAAACTGCTAACCCAGTCCAAGCAAAGCTCTTTCTCACCCTCATAAGCCAAACTTCACAGCCCATAGTTCTTACTGCCTTCAGGTCTTTCAGCTCTTACCAGAATAGTCCATCAAGCTGTACTTACAGTACTGAAAGGGATCTCTTAGGCCAAGGTTTCAACTCCTTCCCCATTCCTCTTGAAAATCAGCTCCAAAAGGACAAAGCCACATAGTCAGATGTCTAGCAGCAATCCCACTCCTTGGCACCACTTTACTATTGCAGTCCAGTTCGCATTGCTGGTAGAAATCACCCAACCAAGAGCAGCTTCTGGGTAAAAGAGATTTATTTTGGCTTACAGGCTTGAGAGGAAGCTCCATGGTGGCAGGGGAAAACGATGGCATGAGCAGATGGTGGACATCACCCCCTGGCCAACATAAGGTTGACCACAGCAACAGGAGGATGTGCCAAACACTACCAAGGGGAAACTGGTTATAACAGCCATAAGCCCGCCCCCAACAATACACTCCCTCCAGTAGACGTTAATTCCCAAATCTCCATCAGCTGGGAACCTAGCATTCAGAACACCTACGTTTATGGGGTACACCTGAATCAAACCACCACACAACCCATCTCTTTATGCTCAATTTGGTGACCAGTCTACCTTTATAAATTGTACCCACATTTTTCCTTTTTGTATACACACTTATAGATCTTACAAATAAAAACCACACAGTTTTGGTCTTCATGATTTTTGCTTCACTTCACTTAACATAATTCTTCCCAGGTCCATCAATTTTCTTGCCAATTTAATAAGCTCTTGTTTTCCATACTTCTGACTAGAATTCCATTCTGTATATATGCCAAATTTTTATTATCCATTATCTTTGAATGGGCAACTACATTGATTCCATTTGTTATCTATTGAAATCAAGCAATAAATATGGATATGCAAGTATCTCTGTTAGTAGAGTGTAGACTTCTTGGGCTGTATACACAAAAGTTGCAAAGCTAGGTCAAAGAGGAATTCTATTTCTAATTTTTGGAGATACCTCCATACTCATTTCCATAGTAGCTGTACTAGTTTGTATTTCTACCTGCATTGAATGAACACTTTAATTAATCTTATTCAAACCCTTGCAGTTGGTGATCATAATGATGCTACTATTTTTCTGTACATCTTGAGAGTTTCTTACTTGGGGACATGACAGGATACCTCATGATTATTGTAGCTAAAGATCGAAATATGGAAATATCAGATAAGAGCAGCAGAAAACTTAGAAAGACAGGCTGTGGAACCTAGGTGCTGAATCTGTAGGTTTGAGGATGTAGCCTTTCGAATGCCCAGTGAGGATGTGCCATTGCTTATGCCAAGTGTGGTGTAAGAAGAGTGATTGCAAATGCTGTTTAAATGGTCATGGAAACATCAGCATTCCAGAATGGTAATGTAAATTTTGTACATAAAACTCTTCAGAGCTTCCTTAGCAAAGGATTGGCCATTTGTTAACACTACGTGCACTGTTGATGGTGATGGGTACCAACTACTGGGAGTATCCATGACTAAGGAAAAGGCAGGACAAGGCATGTTCATGCTTGATGTGATTTCTTCTTTTTTGAAAAGTCTTAGGCTTTTGTCCTATACCTTGGGAGCGTAATAAGTGGTATACCTGAGCTGTTTCTTCCAACCAATTTAAAAAAGACCTAAAATCTGAAAAAAGTTATGTTTCATACTTGAGGCATATTTAATTAAAACTATTGCTATTTTAATTACTGAATTAATTAAGTGAATTTATCATCATCTTATGATACCAATCAAGCCATATTTACTCCCACTATGTATTATATAATTACTTTTAAATTTAGGTTATGAATTTGTATTGACTTCCTATTATACACAGAGGACATTTTCATGATTCATCCTTGTCATTTCATGAGACATAAACTCTTCTAGGGAACCTTATTAATTATTGCCTCTTATATATTTTTTGAGTAACCACACATATGTTAAGATTATATGCAACAACATTACACTCTTTTATTCCCACTGTACCACAGTACTCTTTCTTCTGCCCAACACTTAGGAGTGGCCAACCTACAGAAGAGAATGAGTCCTTCTCTCCCAGAAACCATTAACTGATGAACTGTCATTAGCTTCTTAGGGAGGGCACTGGCTTCCTTAGCCCTTCCCCTACCCATGACAGTATGTTAACTGGCTCATCAGGGCTTGTGAAGGACACCACAGCTGCCATGTGTTCCTGAGTGCAATGCCCTTAGTATCTTCATTTTACACAATGGTATTTAGAATTAAAACAAAACATTTTATTCTATTTTGTAAGTTCACATTCAGGAATATTTTGGATGCACAATCCTATGAATATTGTCCTATGCATAGATTCACCAATCACCACCACAATCCAGTGACAAAACACCTCACCTTGACAAAGTCCAGCTTGTCATCATATCCTCCTCCATGCCTGTCCCCCACATTTAATATGATCTTTGATCTGTCACCATATTTCTTTTATAATTTTAATTTCATCTTTTGAAAGTAATTCAACCTTTTGAGATTGATCACTTTTCAGTAAAACTGAAACATTTTTGATATTCATTTATGCTGTGGCATATGATAATAGTATGGATGAGTATAAAAGGTTTCATAAGTAATTTTGGTAGTACTTGCTCCACATAATATATGTTCTCTTTATGTAATTTAATGGATTCTGCAGTATTTCTAGAAATAGTCACCCTAAAGTGCCAGACAAATATTAAATTTGCTGAATTTGTATTATCAGTAATAATATGGACACATATGATTATGTTATTAAAATGCTGGAATGTAAATAATGTGCTCTATGAGTACTATGAAACTCAGGGGAAATAGAATCTTTTAAGGGCAAGTAAGAGAAAAAAAAGAAAAGAAAGAAAGAAATATCCAATACTATGTGTTCATTACTGATAATATTCCTAATTTGGGAGGCAGAGGTAGGAGGATTTCTTAAAATAGGAGCTTGAGATCAGCCTCATACAAGGAGAACCCATCTCAACACCTCTCAAATTGAATAAGTTAATAAATGAATGAATTGGTTAATAAATATAAATAAATAAAATATTTTAAAAGATGCCCAAATCTCTCACTTTGAAGTCTATCTTTTTTTAGTAGATACATTATGATGTTAACTATTCTGGTTCAAGTTTTTCAAGTATATAGCTTCAATTATATATATCCCATATATAAAATATTGGGAATGATTTTAAATGTGTTTTTTTGATTTAAACAGGGCTTTACACTGTAGCTGATGATGGCCCAAGACTCACTGTTTAGCACAATATGGCCTCCAACTTGTGGTGATCCTCCTGAATCAGTTTCCCAAGTTCTGGGTTTACAAGCATAAGCCACAATAGTCAGTTATACCCATTCACTTTATATTCTTCTTAACTGATTCTTTAAGTCAATTTTTGTCCACAAGTATCAGAATAGAAACATGTGCATGGTGGATGGGAAGAGTTGGGTTTTAAACATAGTTCATATTCAATTTTTATTCTTTAGATATGAAAAAATTAACAAGTTGGGAGGGATGATAATGAAGAAATAGAGAAAAGCAAATATGTAGGTCAGTGGTTTTAATTGGTGACAGCTTTGTTTCATAAGGAGACATCTAACATGTCAATTAATGGAGGGGAGAATAGTCCACATTAAATCCACAGGGTGGTCTATCACAACAACTAAGTCTCTAAAACATACCTATTGCTGAGGTTGAGAAAACTTGAATGAGAAATTTTCTTTCTAGTTAATTATAATCAGCATTTTTCCAGTTAAAATATAAAGATTGTATTATCTTAACAATTTCAAATTATCTAAGACTTAACTTTTTGTCAAGAAAAAACTTTCAAATACTCAATAATTTTTAAAGAATAATATAGTGAAAATAAGTTACCACCCTGATTTGACAATAGTTAATAATTTATAGTATGTTATATTTTCTGCTATTTCTGAATTTTCTCAGTGTAAGTTGGATGTTATTGCACTTCTGTATGGACTACTAAGAGTAAGGCAATCTAATAGTAATTCCACATAATCATTTAAATTTATTTTTATAATTTACTTTATACTGTTATTTATTTGTGAACAGAAGAGAGAGAGAGAAAGAGAGAGAGGGAGAGAGAGAGAATGGGCATGCCGGAGCCTTCAGCCACTAGAAACAAACACCAGATGCATGTGCCACCTTGTGCATCTGGCTCATGTGGGTTGTGAGGAGTCGAACCTGAGTCCTTTGCCTTTGCAGGCAAGTGCCTTAACCACTAAGCCACCTCTCCAAACCATGATCATTTTACAAATGGTATTTTAACATTTTTGCATTTATTTCATAAGTATATTTTGTAGGTTTATTTGTTTTCCTTTGACAAAGGTCCAACCAAAGTGTACATATTATATTTTCTTATTCCAGAAGAGTACTCCAAATGTTCACACCTTTTGGTGATTCTTGACTGAATTATGTTTTCCACTTGAAGGGGACAAATAAAAACTTTGAAACTTATTCTGCTTTATTATTATTATCTGAGATACTTCAATATATAAAGCCCTTTCAAGTGGTTTCCATGTCTTCTCCATGCCTCTTCTTAGCTTTTGATAGTTATTTCATGGAACTAAACAAAATAATACAAAGCTGTTTATCAGAATTATCTTCCTAGCTCTCCTAATAATCTTAAAACGGACATCTCTTCAGAGGATCTTGGATCCCTTTAGTGAAGAAGGTATCTAGAAACCAAGTTCTGGGCACCAGGAAGGCTCAGTGTTCTAGAAGCATACCAGCTACCTCTCTGTTCATCAGGCAAGTTGCCAGATTGCTATCTGCTCTACTCCAGTTGTTTTCAAGGAAGACCATAACTCAAGATGTATATCAATAGAGACAATAGCTATGTGTACTCTTCTGTTTACTCAGCATTTGGACATGTGCTATGGGCACTATTTTTGGCACTAATGACTACACTAATAGGCCTTCTTTTCTCTGGGAAATTAGACAATATAATAAATAAATCGTTTACTGTGTCACAGGCAAACAAGTGATATGGGAGAAATCACAGGAGAACTAAGCAGCTAGCATGAAGTTGGAAAGATGCCTCTTAAACGAGTACAGTGATTGATCAGCTTGTGCATGGGCCTTTGGAAGAGAGTGCTCTGGAAGGAAGAAGCAGAAAATACAAATCTTTGAGGGACAATGATTATTTGATGGGTGCTAGCAAACTATGGAAACCAGCATGGCTTCAGAGAGAAGGACCTTGGTAGCTGTTCAGTCCATATGGCTGGATGCCTCAGCAGTCCCAATATGTTCCTGAAGGCCTGGAGGATTCCAGTCCACACTGGATTCTGATGAAACTTTGTTCCAGTGTCAATGGAAGATTGCCAAACAGGGTAGATGCAAGTACAAATGAATAGTGGGGACAACTAGGTAAAAGGCACTCACCAGTAGCCAGGCAAAATGTGGCTGTGTTCTCTCAGAGCTTCCTTATATAGCACAGCACTGAAAGGGCCACCTATAATGGAGGACTTCCTTCTTCAGTTAATCTTTCCTGTAAGCAACCTCATAAACATGCCCAAGAGGAATATCTCTGGATTCCTAATCTGATCAAGTTGACAACAGAATTTAATCATCACAAATATATCAATTTTTAGAAATAAAGCAAGGTGGCCTAAAGATTATGCAATAGATTGATTTTGATTATTCTCATGTATTTTGTCAAATTGTCATTCTAATTGCTTACAAAACAACTCCCATTACCCTGCCCAAACTCATTACACAATTAATATTTCAGAAGTTGTTGTTATCTGAATTTGAGCTGGTAATAAGTTAAAAGTAAAATAAAAAAGAACCTAAAGTTTGCAAAGGAATAAATGGAGTCTATGAATTCAAAAATAATTGCTAACATTTGAGGAAAATGTACTACTTGCCACTAAGTATAGTTATTTACCAAGTTTGACCAAGAAAATCATGTATTTTATGTTATATTATGTTTGGTAAATGAGCTAATATATAATATAACCATATGGAAAAGTCACCATATAGCAGAGACTAGGAGATAGTGATGGATGGCATAAATTATAGAACAAACATAAATCAAAATAAATACATAATGTGAGGGGTCATTTTTCTATGCAGGTGTCATTAACTAAACTATTGGTCTGGTCTACTTCTACCCTCCAAGTCAGGAGTCAAGTGGATACCTTATGGTTCAAAAGTCTAACCTATTTATTTTTTAACCTTTTATTTCGTATTGTCACCTAGAATTCCTCAATATGTACTGAATTAACATCAATTGTTTGGTTCTAAAGGCCAACCAAAACAAAAAATCAGACTCATCACTGGGAAAATTGGAAGTATTTAAGGACTCACTCCTATAGCCCTGAACAAATACCAAACTTTTAGTATACAGTACTTACATTTTCTAAAAAAAATATGAATTATTGAAGTATGAAAACATCATCAAAACAATAAAGTGTATACTTTTCAGTACTAGTGTGAAAGAGAGTATAATTTAAGTGGAATGCCTTCATTTACACACAAATCTTCTGTTAAGACACCTAAACTTGTGGTACAGCTAAAAATAAAAGTAAAGGGAAAGAAAGGAAGGAAGGAGGAGAGAGGAGGAAGCAGAGAAGAGAACAAAGGAAGGACAGAACTAAGGAGGAAAGGATGAAAAAGAAGACACAACTAAACTTCTTAACATTAGGAAAGATTACAGGGAAGTGAGTCTGGCTCATGTGGTGGACATGAGGTGGCAACTTGCTAATTCTTGCCACTGCCCCATTGTGTCTCATGATGTGAGTGCTTCTACATACTAAATACTAAACACACCTTTGACTTCTAAGTCAGTTTTCATATATTAACTAGGACATACTGCACTGGTAACTTTTACACCAGAAAACCCTTATGGCAGAGCACATAATTCATCTGATGCTCTTGCCTAGTAAGGTTGGTACATTCTAATTCTAATCCGGGTGTGGACTTGATGGGACTTAATACTTGAGCTCTGATGTGTTAACCACCCCCCCCCTAAAGAATTGTTGAAAGTGATTTATTTTTTCCTTAACTCAGTTTAAAACCTGTCTCACCACATTGGCATATCTTCATAAAAAAATGCATCATGTGCAAGCTACTCAGTATAAACAGCAAATCTACTCACATAGATGAAAACTTTGCTGGAAGAAATGAAAATAAAGTTTGACTCAGAGGTCTAAAAATGGAACCCATGGCAAGCTCCTTGCACATCACCCCATGGTTCCTTAAGGTTTACCATATTTCTTAGGGTAACCACATTCTACAAGAAAGGCTCCCCTTGGGTGCTGGCTAGTACAGTATCTGCTTGCTGGGATGAGTTGTCCATGCCCATGTTGCTTTGTGCTGCTTATATTATATGGTAGCTTCAGAGAGAAGCATCTACATGTCTATGAATGTGGGAAATCTAGCTGACAGAGATCAGAGTAAGCCTCTGGAGTTTTGAATTGAAAATCAGGATTTTCCTTCCTCTAACACTGACTTATTCATCCCTTCAGTTCACTAAAAGGTTCAAGCATGACTGTTTTATCTAAACTTGACCATTAGTTTTCTAAGGGATTTTGGGTAAAACAAGGAAATAATGGAGTTATACTTGGAGTCAAAAACTTTGTGAGCTGTGTAAGTCCAATTTTTACCAGAATGAGGAAAGAAAGAAAGAAGGAAAGAGAGAGAGAGAGAGAGAGAGAGAGAGAGAGAGAGAGAGAGAGAGAGAGAGAGAGAGAAAGGAAGGAAGGAAGGAAGGAAGGAAGGAAGGAAGGAAGGAAGGGAGGAAGGAAGGAAGGAAGGAAGGAAGGAAGGAAGGAAGGAAGAAGTAGGGAAAGAGGGAAGGATAAAGGAAAAGGAAGTAAAAGAAATTGGCAAAGAAAGAAACAAGCAAGCAAACAGAAGGAAATAAAACTGCAGAGGCATAAAAATGAAAAGAAACAAGATGACTAACAGAAGAAAGAAAAATGACAGAGAGGAATATAGACAAGAGGAGGAAGTCTGCTGACATTCAAGTACTCCACTTGAAAGCAACATGAAATTAGATGCATCGTAAAAATGATTAACAATTTTTTTTCAGCACACAGTAGATCTCTTTTTAATGATATACAGAAGTATATAAAGACAGAAATGTTGACTTGGCATTAATGAAATCATGCCACAAATAAGTGACATTTCATATGTTCCATAATGTTTTCTTTCAAGAACATGGTGAAGCTTTGCAAACTGGTGGCTTTTAAATAGGAAATAATAGTTGGTGGTTGACATCTGTTACTGACTTCATTAGAGCATTATGTTGTAACCAAGAAAAATGCAAATTATGAAAATGCCTTAGTCAACATTTCAGAGTTCAGAATATATTCATCAAGTGAAGGCCAACCTTTATTCTACCCAGTTTCAGAGCCACATATCTTCAACTTTGTGTCTCCACACATTAAGCTATTTCTCCCCTATGGGCATTCACAAACCATAAGGAGGTCTCCTAGCAGATCTTCACTAAATATTTCTTTAATCATACATTAGTAAATATCAGCAATTGTGTTTTTTCAAAATATGATATTTAATTTCCAAACAAAATGTACCATTTCATAAGTAATTTGTATGCTATTACTTCTTTATAAATTTGACAAGTCTTCAAATATTAAGAATTTATATAAAATTATAGATATAGATATACTCAGCACTAAAATACTGCCATTACTTTAGTTTTTAGCATTTGTGATTTTTTAAAACTTTTTATTGACAACTTCCATAAATATGGACAATATAATATGGCCATAATTCCTTCCCACCACTCCCTTTTTCCCTTCCCATATCCCTCTTCCACTGACTCTCTTCTTTCCAATTAGTCTGTCTTCTATTTTGATGCCATTATTTTTTTTTCCTACTATGCAGGTGTTGTAGGGTAGTGTCAACCACTATGAAGTCATCAATGTCACAGCCACTTGTGTTTGGGTGACAGCATTTTGAGCAACCTTGCCCTTCCTTTTGTTCCTATATTCTTCCTGTCACCTCTTCTGCAGTGGTCCCTGAACCTTGGAAGGTGTGACAGAGATGTTTCGCTTAGTGCTGGACACTCCACTATAACTTCTTCTCAGGACTTTGGTCATATTTGGTCACCTCAGTGGTCATCAGCATCTGAAGAAAAGAAGCTTCTCTAACCAAAATTAAAAGTAGCATTAATAAATAGGCATAAACATAGGTGTCTTGCGGGGGTCAATTTGGTGGGCATCATATATGCATTTAGCCAGAAAACAGTAGGATTTATGACAACCCCAGGCTTTTGACTAGGTTTTCAGTACCAGGCATAAATTCCCTTCTAAGCAGCAATCCTCAAATACAATTAGAGAGCAATTTGTTTCCCTTCAAACAGACATGCCACAATGCAACCAGTTGGGACATTTGGCTGCGCTGACCAGCCATGAGCTTGCAGGATACACTGTTGGCTAAGATTGTTGGTGTCTTTCTCCTCTCAAAGGCTATGTGCTGCCTAGCTGTTTCTGACAGCTAGTCAATAGGGAAGAGGCTTCCAGCTTAGCTCCTGTTTGATTTCTCGGTGACCTGTTGACAAGCATGTGAAGTCTTCAGCAACAAAATCTTAAAATCTAGTTCTGGTGGTCAACCACCAACCTTGTCAATGGCATGCAACATTTTGGAGGCATTAAGAGCCTTCTTGCCTACTCCGTAGAAGGTATCTGACCCCTGGCACTAAAATATTTCTAACAACAGTATAACTTCTTGGCACAACATTGTCCACCTCCACAGAGTACTTCTTCCCAAATATTCTTTTTAACATATCTATCATTAGCTAGAGAAGAAGTAGGTTTCCAAATCACTTGTTTGTAGCATCTTGAATTTTGATTAACCCTCCTCCCACTTCCTCCTCTCATCCAGCCCCTCCTCTTAAACCATTTCCCCATCTCTCAGTATTCTTATCCTCTACTTATATATTTACTATAACCCCTACTAATGCCCATTTCTAGCTCCTGGGCCTCTACAACTAACTTTTATTTCAACTCACATACAAATCTAAACATTTGAATCTAGGATCCAAATATAAGAAAATATATGCGGTATTTGACTGCCTGAGCCTGGGTTACCTTTCTTAGTATAAATTTTCCAGATCCATCCACTTCCTCTGAAAATTTAATATTTTGGTTTTTATAGCTGAATAAAACTCTGTTGTGTAAATATACCACACCTTCCTTACATATTTATCAGTTGTTAGGCATCTAAGGTGGCTCTACTTCCTAGCTGTTATGAATAGATCAACAATAAACATCTATAAGCAAGTAACTCTAAAGTCCTAGGATATATGCCAAGGACTGGTAGAGCTGGGTCATATGGTAGAGCAAATGTTAGATGCCCCATGAACCTCCACACTGATTTCCACAATGCCTATATCCATTTACATTACCCACCAATAATGGAGAAGGGTTAATTCCCCCCCCACACGCACACCAGCATTTATTGTCATTTTGTTTCTTGATGATAGCCATTCTGACAGAAGTAAGATAAATCTCAAAGTACTTTTAATTTTCAATTCCTTGATGACTAACTATGTAGAACATGTTTTAGGATGTTTACTTATTGGCAATTTGTGTTTCGTCTGAGAATTTTCTATTCAGTTTTATTCTCCCCTCCATCATTTTGTTTGTTTGTTTGTTTGTTTGTTTCTCTAGGTGGGGTCTTGCTGAAGCCCAGGCTGACCTGGAATTCACCCATTAGTCTCAGGATAGCCTCAAACTCATGGTGATCCTTCTACCTCTGCCTCCCAAGTGTTGGGATTAAAGGCATCCACCACCATACCCAAATTGGTTTTTTTTTTTTTTTTTTTTTTTTTTGAGGTGTGGTATCACTCTGATCCAGGCTGACCTGTAATTTCCTATTTAGTCTCAGGCTAGATTCTAACTAATAGAATTTCACCTTCTTCTGCCTCCTCAGTCTTCTGCCTCCTCAGTGTTGGGATTAAAGACATGTGCCAACATGAAAGAAAGAGAGAGACAGAGACAGAGAAAAAGAGAATGGACATACCAGGGATCCTAGCCTCTGTAAATGAACTCCAGATATATGTGCCACTTTTTTGTTTATTTGTTTGTTTTTGTTTTTGTTTTTGTTTTTTGAGGTGGGTCTCACTCTAGGCCAGGCTGACCCAGAATTAACTATGTCGTCTCGGGGTGGCCTCAAACCCACTGCAATCCTCCTACCTCTGCCTTCCAAGTGCTGGGATAACAGGTGTGCCCCACCACACCCAGCCACTTTTTGCTTTTAGCTTTACATGAGTACTGTGGAATCAGTCTTGGGTCATTAGGCTTTGTAGACAAGTATCTTAACCACTGAGAAATCTTTCCAGCCCTATAGTCTACTTTTTGTTTTGTTTTGTTTTTTGTTTGTTTGGTTTTGGTTTTTCGATGTAGGGTCTCACTCTAGAGCAGCTGGAATTCACTATGTATTCTCAGGGTGGCCTGGAACTCACAGTGATCTTCCTACCTCTGCCTTTGGAGTACCAGGATTAAAGTCATGCGCCACCACACCTGTTTATCTTATTGTTTATCTTATTCCAGTTTACCCACATAAGATCCATACAATATTGAGCTCAACATTTGGACATGGATCAGGGTAGAGGGCAAGAAAGTATATTAATATAGATATTAATAATAGAAGGAGGAGTGGGTTTAGAGAAATGGAGAGTTAGAAATGAGTGTGCATTCAGAAAATAACTACACAATCCAGAACATATTGGCAAGGCAGTGTTTACTTCTGCAGCATGGCTGCAATGAATTCAGACATGCAAGTACAAACGGTGAGCAGCTCAAGTTGCATAGACAATTAGGAGTTGGGGGAAGTGTCCAGCATTGCAGATAAGGGTAATATAGCTTCCTTCCCTGATCCAAAACCCACACCCAGACAAAGCTGCTGAGAGAGGGCTGAAGTCCCCAAGAAGGGACACGGCAGGACTCCCAGGGTTCACTTTACAGCTTGACAGGACACTTCACAATACTACACACAGAGCATTCAGGCCTGGGGCTCTGGAGGGGAAGAGATGAGCAGGTCAGTTCTCCTCCCTGACTGAGGACGTTGCCATTGCTCTAATTTCTTATAATTTAGTTTTGTGAGTTCTTCGTGTATCCTGGATTACGATCCTCTGTCGGATGCATAGCTGACAATGACTAGGCCCCCATTCTACAGGTGGTCTGTTTGCTCTCGTCACAGTGCCCTTAGCTGCACAAAACCTTTTTCTTTTGCCAAATAAATATTTACTTTTAGTTTTACTATTTTATTTGTTATTTTGTTTTTGTTTTGTATTTCCCAGGTAGTATCTCACTCTAATCCTAGATGACCTTGAATTCTGTATGTAGTCTCAGGCTGGCCTAGAACTCACAGCACTTTTCCAACCTCTGCCTCCCTTTGGATAGTTGGGAGGCTGTAAAAAAAAGTTCTTTAAAAAAACAAAAACAACTTTTTTTTTCTTAATTCATGCTTTTTTATTATGGACATACTTAGTATAAATACATCATGTATGGTACCATCTTTGCCTTGTCCCTGCCTCCATTCTGCTGGGCGCCCTCCTCAGTGGGGTTGCTGGTATTGCCCAGGGGTTTCTGGGTAATGAGTTACAAGAGCATGGTCTCTTTCATCCCAGCTTCCTAGCCAGGATCAGATAGAGTTGCTGGAATACCTGATAGGCAGCTAGAACTGCAGACAATAAGATTGGAAGGACTTGGAGGGAGGGAAAGTGGAGGTTGGGGGAGGGGAGGTGGGAGTGTGTGTGGAGGGGAACAAATGCAAATCCTGTAAAAACTATGAGGTTCACTAAGTTTGATTAGTTGGCTTACTCCCTGTGCAACTTGGACTCTATTCAGATAGGCTTTGCCTGTGCCTATATATTGACATGTCCACCACCTTCTTCCTCTAGGATTTCAGTTTCAGCTATGATATTAATGCCTTTGATCCATTTGCAGTTGATTCTTATACATGCAGAGAGATAAGGATCTATTTTAATCCTTCTCCATATGGATATCCAGTTTTCCCAGCACCATTTGTTTAACAAGCTGTCTTCTTTTCCAGTGAATACTTTTGGTATTTTTGTCAAAACTCAGATGGCTATTGCTGCCTGAGTTTACATCTGGGTCCTTGATTCTGTTCCGTTGATTTACATGTCTGTTCTTGCACCACTGTCATGCTGTTTTTGTTACCATGGCTCTGTCATCTTTACTAAAATCAGGTATGGCAATAGTACAAGCCTTATTTTGTTGCTGAGAATTGTTTTGGCTAATTGAGGGGTTTGGGGGCTTCCGAATTTTAGGATTAAATTTTCTTCTTCAATGAAGAATGTCATTGGAATTTTGATGAAGATTGCATTAAATCATTATATTTCTTTTGGTGACTGTCTGGGGACTGACTCTTCCATTCTTACAATATTCTTTCTTCCAATCCATGAGCATGGGATGTCTCTCCATTTCCTAGTTTCTTCTGCAATATCTTTTTTGAGTCTTTTAAAGTTTTCATTGCAGAGATCATTCACTTACTTGGTTAGGTTTATTCCAAAGTACTTTATTTATTGAGGCAACTGTGAATGGGAGGGTTTATCTGATTTCATCCTCATTACAATTTTTATTGTTGCATTGGAAAGTTATTGATTTCAGTGTATTAATATTGTACCTTGCTACTTTGCTGAAAGCACTTATCAGCAACAATTTGTTGGTAGAGTTTTTAGGGTTCTATATGGATAGATCATATGATCTGCAAATAATGGTAATCTTACTTCTTTTCCTATTTGTATTTCTTTTACTTCTGTTTCTTGTCTTATTGCTATAGCTAGGACTTCTAGTACTATATATATACAATATATATATATACATACAAGTGGAAAAAGTGGACACCCTTATCTTATTCCTTACTTTAGTGGAAATGCTTCCATTTTCCCCATTTAATATAATATTTGCTATATATTTCCATAAATAGCCTTAATTATATTAAGATATATTCCTTCTACTCTCTGTTTCTTTAGGAATTTTATTATGAAGCAATGTTGGATTTTATCAAGTAACGTTTCTGCATCTATTGAGATAATTCCATGATTTTTGCCCTTTAGTCCATTTATATGGTGTATTACATTTGCTTATTTGCATAAGTTGAACTCTCCCTGTCTCTCTGAATGATCTTTTTGATGTGATCTTGTATATTTTGATAATTTTGATATCTATATTCATGAGGGATATTGATTTATAATTTTTTTCTGTCCTATTTTTTTTAATCTAGGTTTGATATCAGGGTAATGCTGGCTTCATAAGAGGAGTTTTATATTGCTCCTTCCTTTTCTGTTTTATGGAATAGTTTGAGAACCACTGGAATTAGTTCTTATGTGAAACTCTTATAAATTCTTATAAATGATTTTGTGTAGGCTTATATTTTTTTAGTAGGGAGATATTTTTTGTAACTGCTTTGATCTCCTTGTTTGTTTTTAGTCTATTTAAATGGCTTATTTCATTTTGGATTGATTTTGATTGGGCATATCCATCTAGAAATTCATCCATTTCTTTTAGATTTATCAACATAGTGCCATGTATGTCCTAAAGACTTTTTAAATTTATTTGGTATATAGGTTATAAAGGTTGCCTTTTCCTTTGTAATTTCACAGATTTTGCTGTTTCCTCATTGTCTTTTGGATAGTTTCACTAAGGACTTATGGGATATTTTCTTTTATTGTTGACTTTTCCATTTTTTTCTCTTTTTTAATGCAAAATAGTGTTCTTGATGTTGATCTCTTAGGAACCAACCACATTGTTTATCTGAAACACAAAAGTGGCCTTTGAATCACTGCAAAAGACATTAAGTCACCCCAGATGTGGTTATGGAAACAAGACAGACACATGATGGGCCAATCAGCATTCCATTATAGTTAGAGGAGGGGACTGGAAGGCTACTTTCCACCCTAGTGGGATCATGACAACAAAAACACAGTCAAAAACAAACAAGTAAAAACTCAATGCCTCCTAATTTTGTATAACTAGCATAGTTTATTTTGAGACAGGGTCTTACATAACTCAGGTTGGCCTCAAATTCAATAAGTAGCTGAGGATGGCCATGTACTCTTGA